>NC_057388.1:5064217-5165468 GCF_019320065.1 Cervus canadensis | reverse complement strand
CCACGAACCTATGGACACCTTATCTTTGACAAAGGAGGCAAGGATATACAATGGAAAAAAGACAACCTCTTTAACAAGTGGTGCTGGGAAAACTGGTCAACCACTTGTCAAAGAATGAAACTAGAATACTTTCTAACACCATACACAAAAAATAAACTCAAAATGGATTAAAGATCTAAATGTAAGACCAGAAACTATAAAACTCCTAGAGGAGAACATAGGCAAAACACTCTCCGACATAAATCACAGCAAGATCCTCTATGACCCACCTCCCAGAATATTGGAAATAAAAGCAAAACTAAACAAATGGGACCTAATGAAACTTAAAAGCTTTTGCACTACAAAGGAAACTATAAGTAAGGTGGAAAGACAGCCGTCAGATTGGGAGAAAATAATAGCAAATGAAGAAACAGACAAAGGATTAATCTCAAAAATATACAAGCAACTCCTGCAGCTCAATTCCAGAAAAATAAATGACCCAATTCAAAAATGGGCCAAAGAACTAAACAGACATTTCTCCAAAGAAGACATACAGATGGCTAACAAACACATGAAAAGATGTTCAACATCACTCATTATCAGAGAAATGCAAATCAAAACCACAAGGAGGTACCATTACACGCCAGTCAGGATGGCTGCTATCCAAAAATCTACAAGCAATAAATGCTGGAGAGGGTGTGGAGAAAAGGGAACCCTCTTACACTGTTGGTGGGAATGCAAACTAGTACAGCCACTATGGAAAACAGTGTGGAGATTTCTTAAAAAACTGGAAATAGAACTGCCATATGACCAAGCAATCCCAATTCTGAGCATACACACTGAGGAAACCAGATCTGAAAGAGACACGTGCACCCCAATGTTCATCGCAGCACTGTTTATAATAGCCAGGACATGGAAGCAACCTAGATGCCCATCAGCAAATGAATGGATAAGGAAGCTGTGGTACATATACACCATGGAATATTACTCAGCCATTAAAAAGAATTCATTTGAACCAGTTCCAATGAGATGGATGAAACTGGAGCCCCTTATACAGAGTGAAGTAAGCCAGAAAGATAAAGAACATTACAGCATACTAACACATATATATGGAATTTAGAAAGATGGTAACGATAACCCTATATGCAAAACAGAAAAAGAGACACAGAAGTACAGAACAGACTTTTGAACTCTGTGGGAGAAGGTGAGGGTGGGATGTTTCAAAAGAACAGCATGTATACTATCTATGGTGAAACAGATCACCAGCCCAGGTGGGATGCATGAGACAAGTGCTCGGGCCTGGTACACTGGGAAGACCCAGAGGAATCGGGTGGAGAGGGAGGTGGGAGGGGGGATCGGGATGGGGAATAAGTGTAAATCTATGGCTGATTCATATCAATGTATGACAAAACCCACTGAAATGTTGTGAAGTAATTAGCCTCCAACTAATAAAAAAATTAAAAAATAAATAAATAAATAAACTGGCAACTTATGAAAAAGGAGGCAAGAATGGCCCATCAACAATAATATTCCATTTTACATTATTTTAGCATTAATAAATAAGTTTAAAAAAAAAAAAAAGAGACTATTATAACTTAAATATTTATATATAAGCTTAACGGTAACCACAAAGAAAATATCTTTTTAAAAAAGAAAGGAATCAAAGTGTATCAATGCAAAAAAAAAAAAAAAAAAAAAAAAAAAAAAAAGAAAGAGAGCAATACTAAAAGAAAGGAACAAAAGAACTATAAAACATACAGAAAATAATTAACAAAATGACAATAGTAGGCCCTTACCTATCAATAATAACCATAAATGTAAACTGATTAAACTCTCTAGTAAAAAAAAAATACCATAGCTTAATGGATAAAACAAGATGATCCAACTACATGCTGTCTGCAAGAGATTAACTTTAGATTTAACTACACTTCACTGAGAGGCTGAAAGTGAAACATGGAAAAAGATATCCTGCTTTAAACGCACTGGGTATTTATACACACCCAATTTGGGTGTATATAAACACCCAATGCATTTAAATAAATGTATAAAGCAATCACTGACAGATCTGAGCAAGAACAGACATCAATACTATAGTAATAGGAGACTTCAATACTCCAATTTGAATAATCAACAGAATATTCAGAGAGCAAATCACTAAGGAACCATCAGGCATGAACAACACACGGATCAAATGAACTTAACAGATACACAGAATGTTCCACAGAATGTTCCAAATGAACTTAAGATACATAGAATGCTCCAGAGAATGTTCCAATGTTAGCAGAAGAATATGTATTCTTCCCAAGTGCATACAGACATTCTACAGGATGGATCACAAAACATGTCATTATGAATATAAAAATACTAAATTCAAGCGAAGTATGTCTTCCAACCACAATGAAATAAACCTACAAATCAATAACAGAAGGAAAATGAAACAATTTACAAATATGTAGAATTTAACACATCCTGGAACCACTAGGTCAAAGAAGGCAAATAAAATATTATGAGACAAATGTAAACAAAACACAAAATACTAAAATTTATAAGATGCAGCAAAAGCAATTACAAGGTACATTAACGACAATAAAAGCCTACATTAGAAAAAAAGAAAAATATCAAACAAACAACCTAACTTTATATCTGAAGAAACCAGAAAAAGAAAAACAAACGAAACTCAGAAGAAATAAATAAAGAAAAGAAAAAAAATACTAGGGCAGAAAAAAACTAGAAAAGAGAAAAACAATAGAACAATGATGAAACCAAGAGCTGTTTTTTAAAAGATAATCTAAAAAGACAAACTATTATCAAGACTAACAATGAAAAAAAGAGAAAACACTTGAATAAATCAAATCAGAAATGAAAGGGGACACATTACAACTGATGCCACAGAAAGAGAAAAGGTGGTAAAGGACTAATGTGAAAAACTATACGCCAATAAATTGAGTAAGTTAGAGTATATGGCAAGTTCCTATAAACATACAAAACACAGAGACTGAATTAAAAATTAAAAAACCAAAACAAGATAAACAGATCAATTACAAGAAGACTGAATCAGTTATCAAAAACCTACTAGCTAAAAAACTCCAGGACCAGATGTCTAATACATGAATTCTACCAAATATTTAAAGAATTAATACCAAAACTGCTTAAACTTCATTCAAAAAATGGAAGAGTGAACACTTCCAAAATCATTTTGTGAGACCAGTACCACTCTGACACCAAAAGCAAACAAAGACAACAAAATTAAAAATATATATATAATATTCCTGATTAACACACAGATAAGAATCCTCAACTAAACACTAGAAAATCAAATTCAACAACATATTAAAAGGATCATACACCATGACCAAGTGAGATGCATCGCTCAGATGCAAGGATGTTTCAACATACACAAATCAGTCATTAACAGAATGAAAAACAGAAATCATATATTATCACAATAGATGTAGAAAAGCATGATTTCACATCCATTCATAATGAAATTTCTCAGTAAAGTAGGAATATTAGGAACTAACTCAAACACAACACTGCAATTAAGTTCATATAACAAAAATTCCACAGCTAGCATCATATTCAAAAGTGAAAAACTTAAAGTTTTTTCTCTAAGAGCAAGACAAAGAAAGGATACCCAGTTTGCCACTTTAATTTCAGAGTACTGACATTCCTAAGCAGAACTATTAGAAAAGAAAAACAAATAAGAGGCATCTAAATCTGACAGGAAGAAGTAAAATCATCTCTGTTTGCAGATGACATGTTCATATATGCAAGAAACTCTAAGGACTCCACAAAAAAATCTTAGAATTAGCAAATTCAGTAAAAGCTGCATGATATAAAATCAACAGAAGAAAAGCTGCATTTCTATACAGAAGCAAGAAACTATCTAAAAAGGAAATCAAGAAAATAATAACATTTACATGAATACCAAGAAAAATATTTATAAGCAATATGAAGTACAAAAATGAGAGACTTGTACATCAAAAACTATAAAACACTGTTGAGATAATTTTTTAAATAAATAAATGGAAAGATACCCTACATTCAGATGGAAGAATATTGTTAAAATGTCCAGGATATCTAACGTGATCTAGATGTTCAATGCAAAGTTTCCAAATCCCAATGGCATTTCCCCTCCAAAAGAAAAAACAACAACAAAAAATTCATCTAGAACTACAAAATACACCAAAGAGTCAAAGCAACTTTGAGAAAGATAAATAAAGCTGAAAGCATCACATTTCAAATTACTTTACAAAGCTACACTGACCAAAACAATATGATACTGGCATAAAAATAGACATACTGATCAATGAAACAGAATACAGTATTCAGAAATCAACTGGTCTTACAGAGAGCGTGAGAGTCAAGAATGCACAATGTTGAAAGAATAGTCTCTTCAATAAATGGTGTTGGGCAAATGATTTTCCAGATGGAGAACAAAAGTTGATCTTTATGTTACACCTTTGACAAAAATAAATTCAAAATATATTAAAGATTTAAATGTAAGGCATGAAACTAAAATATCTAAGAAAATATTGAGAAAAAAAGTTTGATATTGGGCTTAGCAATGACAACCTGGATATGATACCAAAACACAGGCGAAAAACAGACAAATGGGATTACATGAAACTAAAAAGGAGCTAAAAAGGAACAAGAAGGCAACCTATGGAATAGGAATGTAGCTGTAAACTTTGCATCAGATAAATGGTTAGTTTCCAAAATATATAAGAAAGACATAAAAGCAGCAAAAAAAATAAATAAATAAAATTATCTGCATTTTAAAACAGGCAAAATAACTGAATAGACATTTCTACAAAAGAAGACTACAAACAGGCAACAGGTATGTGAGAAGATTCTTAACAGGACTAAGTATCAGGGAGGTGGAATCAAAACTATAATGCACTGTTCACCTCACACTTGTCAGGACAATTATCAGAAAAATAAAAGACAAGGTGTAGGTAAGGATGTGTAAAAAAGGGAATCCTTACACTTCATTGGCATAATATAAACTGATGCAGCCACTACAGAAAACAGAACACAGATTTCCTAAAAAGTTAAAGACAAAATTACCATATGATCTAGCAATTCAATTTCTGGGTATATATCCAAAGAAATTGAAATCAGGAACATTGTCATATTCACTATCCACAGTAGCCAAGACATAGGAGCAAGTTAAAAGTCTATGACTGAACGGATATATAAAATATGTGCCATATACATACAATGGAATCTTGCATAGTCACAGAACACAAGAAATTCTAAGGACATAGCTGAACTCAACAACACCATGAACTCCATTGTTATAAATGACTTCTACAGACTGATTCATACATCAGGAGAATATACATTCGCCTCAAGCTCAAAGCAAACTTTCACCATGACAGATCACATTCTCCATTACAGCACACACCTTGAATTTATAAGAACAGAAATCATACAATGTCTGCTTTCAGACCACAATGGAATTAAACTAGAAGTTAATGAGGAAATTAAACAACATGCCTCTAGCACATGGGTCAAAGAAGTTATCTCAAGGCAAATTTTCAAAAAGTGTTTTGAAAATTGTTAACTTTAACAAAATATTACTAATAACAAAATTTGTGAGATACTAAATAGCATTCACAGATTAAGAAATAGAGAAATAAGATTGCTTTCTGTTCTCAGTGCTGCAAAATTTAACTATTTCAAAGGTAAAGGAAAAAATATATCCCAGGTATAAAAGTAACCTGCAAGGATGTTTTTACAATGGAAATACTAGGTTACATGTAAACAGATGATTTAAACTGTCTTTTAGGAGGCTAAGTTAGTTAGCTACTCAGTGGCGTCTGACTCTTTGAACCCCCTGGACTGTAGCCTGCCAGGCTCCTCTGCCCATGGAATTTTCCAGGCAAGAATACTGGAGTGGGTGGCAACTTCCTTCTCCAGGGGATTTTTCTGACCCAGGGGCTGAACCTAGGTCTCCTGCACTGCAGGTCGACTCTTTACCATCTGAGCCACCAGAAAGCCCTTCAGGAGGCTTAGTGAGTACTAATTTAAGAAATCAATTCTCCTGTCAATTTCACACATAATAAATACTGACCTATGAAGTATGCATTACCTATGATTTTTATAGGGAATTGTCACAACCATCACACTGTAAATTATTTTATATCCTAAATATTTTAAAATATTATTTTAAATAAAGTGTTCAGGGTCATCATGATTCCCAGGTGGCACTAGTGGTAAAGAATCCGCCTGCAATATACTGAGACCTGGGTTCAATCCCGGGCTTGTGAAGATCTCCTAGAGAAGGGAATGGGTACCCACTCCAGTATTCTTGCCTGGAGAATTCCACAGACAGTGGAGCCTGGCAGGCTACAGTCCATGGGGTTGCAAAGAGTCGAACATGACTGAGTGACTAACACTTTCACTTTCAGGATCACTGAAGAGTAATTTGAAGTAGGAAAATCTGCCGTGTATTTACTGAGCATAAATAATGTTTAGTATAATGTAAAAGAGAAACTAAACTAAACTGCTGCTGGGAATTACAGCGTAATTTTCATCCTAAGCATAGATACAAGATGGCTGGGTACAGAGCAATATGAAAACAGTTAATAAACACTATAGATCAAATTTATTATTTAGTATGAATAACAGTAACACGGAGATAATTCTATCTGATTATCAGTTATAAATTAATTTGCAATAGCAAATAAGACCTTATAAATGGGAAAATCCAGTTTCCTAATATAATCAGTTAAAAATGCTAAATTTAAAAGCATTTCATAAAAATATTAATTCTACTAAATTCTTATTTATTATTTGATGTTATTTGATGAAGCACAGCCGAGAGAAGCTACCCCAAGCCCTAGGTCAGGGGCGGCGGCCGGGAGGAGCTCCCCACACCCGAGGTCAGGGGCAGCAGCTGCGCTTTGCTGGAGCAGCCGTGAAGAGATACCCCACATCCAAGATAAAAGAAACCCAAGTAAGATGGTAGGCGCTGAGAGAGGGCATCAGAGGGCAGACACACTAAAACCATGGTCACAGAAAACTAGCCAATCTGATCACAGGACCACAGTCTTGTCTAACTCAATGAAACTAAGCCATGCCGTGTGGGGCCACCCAAGACGACGGGTCATGGTGGAGAGGTCTGACAGAATGTGGTCCACTGGAGAAGGGAATGGCAAACCACTTCAGTATTCTTGCCTTGAGAACCCCATGAACAGTATGAAAAGGCAAAAAGATAGGATACTGAAAGACAAACTCCCCAGGTTGGTAGGTGCCCAATAGGCTACTGAAGATCAGTGGAGAAATAATTCCAGAAAGAATAAATGGATGGAGCCAAAGCAAAAACAACACCAGTTGTGGATGTGACTGGTGATAGAAGCAAGGACCGATGCTGTAAAGAGCTATACTGCATAGGAACCTGGAATGTTAGGTCCATGAATCAAGGCAAACTGGAAGTGGTCAAACAGGAGATGACAACAGTGAACATCGACATTCTAGGAATCAGCGAACTAAGATGGACTGGAATGCATGAATTTAACTCAGATGACCATTATATCTACTAATGTGGATAGGAATCCCTTAGAAGAAATGGAGTAGCCATCATGGTCAACAAAAGAGTTGGAAATGCAGTACTTGGATGCAATCTCAAAAATGAGAGAATGATCTCTCTTCATTTACAAGGCAAACCATTCAATATCACGGTAATCCAAGCCTGTGCCCCGAACAAAATGCTGAAGAAGCTAAGTTGAACGGTTCTATGAAGACCTACAAGACCTTCTAGAACTAACACCCAAAAAAGATGTCCTTTTCATTATAGGAGACTGGAATGCAAAACTAGGAAGTCAAGAAACACCTGTAGTAACAGGTAAATTTGGTCTTGGAGTACAGAATGAAGCAGGGCAAAGGCTAATAGAGTTCTGCCAAGAGAACTCACTGGTCATAGCAAATGCCCTCTTCCAACAACACAAGAGAAAACTCTATACATAGACATCACCAGATGGTTGACACCAAAATCAGACTGATTACATTCTTTGCAGCCAAAGATGGAGAAGCTCTATACAGTCAGCAAAAACAAGACTGGGAGCTGACTGTGGCTCAGATACTGAAATCCTTATTGCCAAATTCAGACTGAAATTGAAGAAAGTGGAGAAAACCACTACACCATTTAGGTATGACCTAAATCAAATCCCTTATGACTATACAGTGGAAGTAAGAAACAGATTTAAGGGACTAGATTTGATAGACAGAGTACCTGATGAACTATGGATGGAGGTTCGTGACACTGTACAGGAGACAGGAATCAAGATCATCCCCCAAGAAAAAGAAATGCAAAAAAGCAAAATGGCTGTCTGAGGAGGCCTTGCAAATAGCTGTGAAAAGAGGGGAAGCGAAAAGCAAAGGCGAAAAGGAAAGATATACACATTTGAATGCAGAGTTCCAAAGAATAGCAAGGAGAGCTAAGAAAGCCTTCCTCAGCGATCAATGCAAAGAAATAGAGGAAAACAATAGAATGGTAATGACCAGAGATCTCTTCAAGATAATTAGAGATATCAAGGGAACACTTCAGGCAAAGATGGGGACAATAAAGGACAGAAATGGTAGGGACCTAACAGAAGCAGAAGATATTAAGAAAAGGTGGCAAGAATACACAGAAGAACTGTACAAAAAAGATCTTCACAACCCAGATAATCACAATGGTGTAATCACTCACCTAGAGCCAGACATCCTGCAATGTGAAGTCAAGTGGGCCTTAGGAAGCATCACTAAGAACAAAGCTAGTGGATGTGATGGAATTCCAGCTGAGCTCTTTCAAATCCTGAAAGATGATGCTGTGAAAGTGCTTCACTCAATATGCCAGCAAATTTGGAAAACGCAGCAGTGGCCACAAGACTGGAAAAGGTCAGTTTTCATTCCAATCCCAAAGAAAGGCAATGCCAAAGAATGCTCAAACTACTGCACAATTGCACTCATCTCATACGCTAGTAAAGGAATGCCTAAAATTCTCTAAGCCAGGCTTCAGCGATATGTGAACTGTGAACTTCCTGATGTTCAAGCTGGTTTTAGAAAAGGCAGAGGAACCAGAGAACAAATTGCCAACATCCGCTGGATCATCAAAAAAGCAAGAGTTCCAGAAAAACATCTATTTCTGCTTTACTGACTATGCCAAAACCTTTGACTATGTGGATCATAATAAACTGTGGAAAATTCTGGAAGATATGGGAATACCAGACCACCACCAGACCTGCCTCTTGAGAAATCTGTATGCAGGTCAGGAAGCAACAGTTAGAACTGGACATGGAACAACACACTGGTTCCAAATAGGAAAAGGAGTACATCAAGGCTGTATACTGTCACCCTACTTATTTAACCTATATGCAGAGTACATCATGAGAAATGCTGGGGTGGAGGAAGCACAGGCTAGAACCAGGATGGCCGAGAGAAATATCAATAACCTCAGATATGCAGATAACACCACCCTGATGGCAGAAAGTGAAGAACTAAAGAGCCTCTTGATGAAAGTGAAAAAGAGGAGACTGAAAAAGTTGGCTTAAAGCTCAACATTCAGAAAACTAAGATCATGGCATCCAGTCCCATCACTTCATGGCAAATAGATGGGGAGACAGTGGACACAGTGTCAGACTTTATTTTTGGGCTCTCCAAAATCACTGCAGATGGTGACTGCAGCCATGAAATTAAAAGACGCTTACTCCTTGGAAGGAAAGTTATGAACAACCTAGATAGCATATTAAAAAGCAGAGACATTACTGCCAACAAAGCTCTGTCAAGTTAAGTCTATGGTTTTTCAGGGGTCATGTATGGATGTGAGAGTTGGACTATAAAGAAAGCTGAGCGTCAAAAAATTGATGCTTTTGAACTGTGATGTTGGAGAAGACTCTTGAGAGTCCCTTGGACTACAAGGACATTAACCCAGTCCATCCTAAAGGAGATCAGTCCTGGGTGTTCATTGGAAGGACTGATGTTGAAGCTGAAACTCCAGTACTTTGGCCACCTGATGTGAAGAGCTGACTCATTGGAAAAGACCCTGATGCTGGGAGGGATTGTGGGCAGGAGGAGAAGGGGATGACAGAGGATGAGATGGTTGGGTGGCATAACCAACTCAATGGACATGGGTTTGGGTGGACTCTGGGAGTTGGTGATGGACAGGGAGGCCTGGCGTGCTGCAAGTTCATGGGGTCACAAAGAGTTGGACATGACTGAGCGACTGAACTGAACTGATGAAGTTTTATTGTTATTGTTGAATTACCTAAGAATGTGTTTTGAGGGTAGTGGTGATGTGTTTTATAAATAGCTAAGATGCTTACCTACATACTGGGCATGTTTTCTTTTTTCTCACCTCACATAACATACCTTAGATAGTCTTTTGGAAGATTCACAACTATGGTCTGCACATGGCTTGGGTCCTTTTTCAGTGTCTAGAGATGAAACTGAGAAAATAAATTATATTTTATCATGGTTCTAAAGTACTATATCACAATATTTAAATTGGCTTTTGAAATATAAAACAGGCCATGTGTCTAATATTTCTATTCCAGTAAAAACTAAAGCAATTTTCCAAATGTTAAATCACTCTTTTTAAGTAAAAATCTAAGGTAATACTGTGTTTTATGAAGTTAAGAAAACCTCAGCATTGCAGTAAACTTAAGAATTAATCAACCAATTTGATAGTATTTAGAAATTCATTTCATACAATTTTTGAAAATGAAATTATTTTATCTTTTGTACCATATAATGTATGTATGTATTTATTTTACCTTTTGTACCATATATGTGGATATATGTATGTATAAATGTATTTATTCATTCAATAGTCCACTTAACTTTACCCATATAATACTGTGTATATCATCTGACTGACTCAATTCTTAATCTCTACAAAGAGATACATCATTACAATACTGGAAAATGAAAGAGGCTTAATAACTACAGTAGTAGCCATGGTAACTAAAATGATGGACATGTTCATACCTGAGTGCATTCGTGTATCTATTTATTCAGTAGGTAGTTATCAAGAGACTATTACTTATTAAGAGTTATTCTAGGAGCCTCAAATATATAAGTGATCAAAATCTACAAACTCCCTGAATTTTGGAAATTACATTCTAATGCATAAAATTAGAATAAAGAATGATACATACAAACAATAAACAATAATCATTAGAGAAACATTTTATGTTGTAGGATGGTAAATACAAGAAAAGAAAGAGCAAGGAAAGAATTCTATAGGCTACAAAACTGCCCTCCAAGTGTGAGAGAGAAATTAAAACTTCCTTCAGTAAGACGAGCTGAGGGAGTTTGTGACTGCTAGACCTGGCAGCGAGAACCGCTCAGGAAAGTCCTACGGTGAAATGAGAAAGCACTAAACAGTGACGTGAAGCTGTGTGAAGAGAGACAAAGACCTCAACAAAGGTAAGCTCATGGACAAGGGTCAAAGTCACCATTACTGGATTCAGACTGGATTGTATTTATACAGCAATCTTATATATGTAATTTAAGAGTCCAATATACCTAACAAAAAGACAGTCTAAAAGCTAGTATTATTGTAACTTTGGTTTGTAACTCCACGTTTGTTTTATATAATTTGAGAGACTAATTCATTTAACATAATTATTAATTTATATTTTGGGGCACACAATTTATAAAATAGTAATTCTATGTCGTCAGCAACTGAAAAGAGTGGGACTACAGCTCTTAAAGGACATTTTTCACATATAGTATATATAGAAGCTAGGTTTGTGTAATTCACACTACAGTGTTATAAAATTAGGAATGTTAAATGTAATTCCCACAGAACAAAGAAAAATCACTACAGAATATACACAAAAAGAAATGAGAAAGATTCACATTTAACTACAAAAAAATCAACTAGACAAAAAAGACTATAATGAAGGAAATGAAAAACAAAAGCAAAAACAAAGTATCAAAATGGCATAGGTAAATCCTGCATTATCGATAATCAATTTAAAAGTAAATGGGTTAAATTCTCAAATCAAATGATAAAGATTTAAGAATGAATAAAAAACATAATCCAATTAGATAATGTCTCACTTAAAGAGTTGCTATACTCATGAGAGATAGAACAGACTTAAAATCAAGAAAGGGTATAAGAGACAAATAAAGATACTACATATTTATAAAAGATTTAACACAGCAAGAATACGTAACAATTATAAACACTTACATATAATATCAGACCATGAACATTTCTGAAGTAAAAATTAACAGAATTCAAAAGAGAAGTGCACATGTCTACAATAATATTTGGAGACTTCAATATCTCACAATAATGGACAGTAACAGTCAGAAAGAAGATAACTTTGGAAATAGAGGTTATTAATAACACAGCAATAACCCAACACTGGATGACTGTAGTGGTGGATTCTAACAACAGTCAGAAGAAGAATTGATACCAGTCCTCTCAAACATTTCTAAAGAGTTGAAGAGGAGATAACACTTCTAAACTCATCTTTAAAGGCCAGCATTACCTGAACACAAAAGCCAGACAAAGACACTGTAAGAACAGAAAACTACAGATCATAATCCTAATTAACACTGATGCAAAACTCCTCAACAAAAGACTAACAAATCAAATTCAGGTGCTTATTAACAGGATTATATACCATTAGTAAGTTGGATTTATTGCTGGAATTCAAGAACAGGTCAACGTAAAAAAATTAATCATTGTTATATACCACATGAAGAGTGAAGGGGAAAAACCCACAGGAACATCACATTTGATGCAGGAAAGGCATTTTACAAAGATCAATATAATTTCATGAAGAAAAAGGCTAAAAAAGACATGAATAGGAGGAAAATAATGGAGCATAATAAAACCATATATAAAAATCCATAGCAAACATCACACTGATAAGCAAAAGACTAAAAACTTCACCTCTACAATGAGAAGAAGGTGCACATTTGCCATTATATCTCAAGACAGTAATGGAAGTTCTAGCCAGTGTATTGTAGCAAGAAAAAGAAATAAGAAGTATCCAAATTGGAAAAGAAGTAGGAAAATTATTTCTATTCACAGATGATATGATCTCATAGGTAGACATTTAAAGTTTCCAAAAATAAAACTGTAAGAATAAATAAATGCAGCAAAGTTGCACAATACAAAGTCAACATGCAAATCAGTTGCATTTCTATACACTACAGTGAATACCTTTTTGGTGCTATTACAAATGGAATCACTATTATAATAGCATCAAAAAGAATAAAATAAAATACTTAGGAATTAACTAAAACAAGGAGATGAAAGATTTATATCATGAAAACTGCAAAGCATTGTTAAAAGTGAAAGAAGATATAAGTAAATACAAATGCATCCGATGTTCATAGATTGGAAAATATAATACTGCTAAAATGTCAATACCAGACAAAATCTATAGATTCAGTGCAATCAATATCAAAATCCCAACTACATTTTTTGCAGAAACAGAAAAATCCAATTTAAAATTCATGTGGAATCACAGGGGACTTCATATAGCCAAAACTCCTGAAGAAGACTAAAGCTAGAAATCACAATTCCTGATTTTCATAGTTTACTACAAAGCTGCAGTAACCAAGACAGTGTGTTATTGGCATAAAGACAAAAACATATACTAATGGGATAGACAACACAGAAATAAGCTCTTACATAGTGGTCAAGTGATTTCTGAGAAAGTGTCAAGACTATTCAGTGGGGAAATGACAGTCTTTTAATAAATGGTGCTAGGAAAACTGGATATCCACATGCAAAAGAATGATTCTGGATCCTTACCTAATAGCCTATATACAAATTAACTCAAAATGGATGAAAGGTCTAAATATAAGAGCTAAAACTATGAAGTTCTTAGAAGAAAACTTATGGCAAAAGCTTAACTGGACTTGGCAATGGTTTCTTTGATATGTTATCAAGGGTACAAGCAATAAAAGAAAAAACAGACAAAAATTTGAAAAAAGTATCATGTGCATCAAAACACAGTTTGTCAAAAGGCAACCTACAGAATGTTAGAAAATATTTGCAAATTGCATATCTGCTATGGGATAAAGATAAAGAATATTTGGAGAATTCCTAAAACTCAAAATCAAAAAACCAAACAATCAGATTTAAAAAATGGGCAATGAACGTGAATAGACATTTCCCCAAATAAGATGTACAAATGGCCCATAAGCTCAGAAAAAGATGTTTAACAAAACCAACTACTAGGGATATGCAAATCAAAACTATAATGAGACATTATCACATACCCATTAGGATGAATACTATGAAAACAAAAGAAAATAATAAGCTGGTGAAGACGTGGTGAACTGGAACTCTTGTACACTGTTAGTGGGAATGTAAAATGTTGCAGCTACTGCAGAAAACAGTGCAGCAGTTCCTCAAGAAAAAAATTATTATTATGACCCAGGAAATACACCATTCAGTATATATCCAAAAAAAGAACTGAATGTGGGGTCTCAAAGAGATACGTAATGACCCATAAGCAGCATTATCCACAACAGTACACTGTGAAAACAACCCAAGTGGCCATCGGTGCATCCATGGAGAAGCAAAATGTATATACACAGAACAAAATATTATTAGATCTCAAAGAGGAAGGAAATCCTGCCATATGTTACAACATGGAATGAAATTTGAGGACCCGTTGCTAAGTGAAATAAGCCAGGAACAAAAAGAAAACTACTGTACGATTCCACTTACATGAGAATTCAGTTAAAATCACATAGATAAGATAGTAGAATGGTAGATGCTAGGGGATGCTGTGATATTAGCAGCTTATTGTGTAACAGAAATAGAATATCAGCTTTCCAAGCTGAAAGTGTTTTGGAGACAAATAATGAAAACAAATAGGCATGAATGAATTTAGTACAACTTAAATGTATACTTGAAATGGTTAAGATTAATTTTATGTTATATGTATCGTACCACAATAAGAAAATGAAAAAATAAATAAATAAAAGAATTAAATCAGACTCCTCTTCGGAAACCACGCAAACAAGAAGAGAATAGTGTGAATGATTTTAAACACAGTATTGAAAGGGGGGAGAAAAAGGCCACCAAACTAAAATACTGAATTCCATGAAATTATTCTTTAAAACTGAAGTTAAAAACAAAGACTTTCTCAGAAAAACAAAAATTGTCACCAGAAACCCAGCCTTGCAAGAAACATTAAAAGAAGTTCTTCATAAAGAAGAAAAATAATATGTGCCTAAAACTCAGACCTTCCCTGGGGGTACATGGTTAAGACTGCATGCTTCCAACACAGGGAGCATGGGCTCAGTCTCTGCTCTGAGAAACTTTCACACACCTTGGAGCACCACAACCACGGAGGCTGCAGGCCACAACTGCAGAAGCCATGCACCGACAGCCTGCGCTCTGCAGCATGGAAACCGCCACAGTGAAAAGCACCCCATTCTGAATTCTGCAAAGAGAGAAGGCCTGTGCACAGCCAAGAAGACCCAACACAGCCAGTGATAATAATAACTAAAATAATTTTTTAAAAAATAAATAAAATATAGGAAGCATATAAGAAAAGGAATGAAAGAATATAAATATATTTTTCTTATTTTTAATTGATTTGACAATAGCTTGTTCAAAATAATAATGTGAACAATGTACTAACTGACTAAAATTTATGGATGAGTAAAACAAATTACTACATTTTTATAAGGGAAGAGAGGACAAACTTTGCAATTATATTGTAAAGTGACTGTGGTGGTGGTTTAGTCACTAGGTCATGTCTGACTCCTGCGACCCCATGGACAGTAGTCTGCCAGGCTCCTCTCTCCATGGGATTCTCCAGGTAAGAATACTGAAGTGGGTTGCCATTTCCTTCTCCAGGGGATCTTCCCGACCCAGGAATTGAAGCCAGGTCTGCTGTACTGCAGGCAGATTCTTTACCAACTGAGCTTACAAGGGAAGCCTTAAAAGTGATTGTATTACCCATGAAATGGTACAGCAGTATTTGAAAGTAGACTTGTATTAGTTGTAAAAGTCTACAGCAAACTATAGGGCAACCACCTAGAGTAAAAATAAATTATAATTGATATGCTAAGAGAAACAAATGGAATCATATAAATGGTTAATCAAAACCAGAAAAGGCAGAAAAAGACAAAAAAGAAACAAATGGGCAACAAACACAGAAAAGTAATGAATGTGGTAAATATTAATCCCACTCCATCAATAAAAATTTTTAAGTCAATGGTTTAAAATCACCAATTAAAAGACAGACTGTCAGAATGAATTTTTTAAAGACCTAATTATATCTTGTCTACAAGAGACCTGCTTTATACACAGAGACACTGATAGACTAAAAGTAAAGAGGTGTAGAAAAATATATAATGCTAACACACACACACAAAAAATAATGCTAACACAAATCAAAAAGCAATATTTACTTCTGACAAAAGAGACATCAGGGATAGAAAAATTATCACAGGAAAATGTCATTCTATAACAGTAAAGGAGTCAATTTTCCAAAAAGACACAACAGGCTTTAATGTATATAAGCCTAAAACACATTGTTTATATTCATGAGATAAAAACTGATAGAACTATAGGGGAAAGAACAACCTACAAATATGCATAGAAACATCAATATGTATCAGTAACTGACAACTCTAAAAAGCAAAAAAAATCAGTAAGGACACAGTTGACCTGAAGAGCACAATCAATCAGCTGGACCCAACTGATAATTACAGAATATTTCATCCAGCTATAAAAGTTCTTCTTAAGCTCACATGGAACATTCACCATGGCATACCACATTCGGGCCTTTAAAGATACTTTGAAGATTTTTTAAAAGTAGAAATTATACAATGTATGCTCTCAGACTACAATGAATTAAACTAGAAATCCATAACAGAAAGATACCTGGAATGTCCCAAAACAAATGGACATTAAATAACAGACTACTATGTAACACACAAGTAAAGACATCTCAAGAGAAATTTGAAAATATTTTGAAGTAAATGAAAGCGAAAATACCACTTACCAAAATTTTCAGGATTCAGTAAAAGCAGTGTTTAGAGAAAAACTTAGTGCCAAATTAAAAAATTAGAAAAGAAGAAAAACAAAATCAATACTTAAAGCTTTTACTTTTAGGAAAATAAAAAAGGACAACTTTAACAGGAGAAAACAGAAGACAAATATAAAAACTAGAACAGAAATGAATAAAACTAAAAATAAGAAATGAGCAGAGAAAATAAATGAAATCAAAACTAGCTGAAGAAAGAACTGAGAAGATGAGATTTAAATAAAATAGAACATAGAAAAAAAAAAGAAAATTGGTTCTTTGAAAAGATCAACAAAATTGACAAACAGCTAGAAAAAAAAAACAAGAAATGAAAGTAGAAGACATTATTATCTACCTTTCATAAATAAAAAGGATTGTAAGAATATTATGCACATTTGTATGCCAAAAATTATTAAGAGATAACCTAGATGAAACAGATAAAAATATAAATTATCTAAACTGACCCAAGAAGAAACAAAATATGAGCAGGCATATAACAAAGAGATCAAATCAGTAACTGATGATCTTCCAATAAAGAACACCCTGGACCCAGTCACTTGAGTGGCGGGACATGATTAATTAATTAAACCAAGATAAAAGATTCATTAAAAATAAATAAACTTCTATACACTAGAGATGAACAATGTAAAAAAGAAAATTATTGCACTTGAATAGCTCCAAAGCAATAAACACACATAATAATAACTTTATCAAAAGGTGCAGAACTTATACACTGAACAGTATAAAGCATCGCTGATAAAAATAAAGAAGTCTGCTGTGGTCTAAACATTTTATGTCCTCTCCCATTCACTTGTTAAAAACCCTAATGTACATTATGATGGTATTAAGAGACAGAGTTTATAGGAGGTGCTTAAGTCATAAGAATAGAGCCTCAATGAAATCATTAGACCTTCTAATATGTGAGGACATAATGAAAATCTGTAACTCTCAAGAGGGTTCCTGCCAAACATGGTGGCACTGTAACCTCAGAATTACAGCTTCCAGAAATGTGAAAAATAAATTTCCATTGTTTATAAGCTACCCGGTTTACGGTATTTGTTACAGCAGCCCAAGAGACTAAAACAAAGTCCTAAACAAATGCAAAGATATCCTGTGTTCATGGACTCAAAGACAATATTGTTATGCAAGTAATACTGGTCAAAGACATCTATAGATTCAATATCTATCACAATGCCTACCAAAATCCCTATCTCAACCCAATGGCCTTGTTTGGCAGGAATGGAAAAGCAAGTGTGAAAAAACATGGAACTGCAACTGACTTCAAATAGCCAAAACACTGTTGAAAATGAAAGACAAAATCTAAGGACTGCCACTTCCCAATTTCAAATATTACTACAACAAAGCCTCTATCAAAATGTTATGATTGAAAGAGTGTGGTACTGGCACAAGGACAGGCAGAGTCCAGAAATAAACCCACATATCTGTGGCTAAGTAACTTTCAACAAGGGTACCATGACAATTTAATGAGAAAAAAAAGTCTCTTCAAAATTGGTATTGGGACAACTGTACATCCACATTCAAATGTATGAGGTTGGACCTATATTTCACAGCATATACAAAAATTAACTCAAAATGAATCTGAGACCTAAATGTAGACAGCAAACTTCAAAATTCTTTGAAAAAAACAAATTGAGTACACATAAAGCAAAATGAACTGAAATAAAAAACCTAATATACTTCAAAGAACTAAAAAAAAAGAAAATCTCACTAATGCCAACTTTATTAGAAGAAAGGAGATGATAGATTAGAGCAGAAATAAATGAAATAGAGATAGAAAAATAGAAATGATTAACAAAACCAAAACTTGGTTTTTTAAAAGATTAGCAAAACTGACAAAGTTTAGCTAGAATAAGAAATAAAGGAGGACCCAAAAAAGTGAAATTATAAATTAAAGAGAAGACATTACTCTGATACTATAGAAATACAAAGGAGCCAAAGAGACTTCTATGAGTAACTACACACCTAAAATTGAACAACTTAGAAGAAACTGGTAAATTCCCAGAAACTGAAATCTACCAAGACTAAATCATAAATAAACAGAAAATTTTCGACAGATCAATAGTAATTAGAGATAGAATCAGTAACCAAACCCCCCACCCCACCCCAAAACTCCAGAACCAGATGGCTTCACCGGGGAATTGCATCAAATATTTGAAGAACTAATGCTAATCTTTCTCAAACTTCTAAAAATTGAAGAGGAGGTCACACACTTAAATGATTTTACAAGGCCTGATACCAAATCCAGATAAGAACACTAACAGAAAAAAAAAAAAAAAAACAACCTACAGACCAATATTCACGATGAATATAGATGAAAAATTCTCAACAAAATAGTACCAAGCCAAATGAAGAGCAGGTTAAAAACATCAAATAACATAAGCAAGTGCAATTCATCTCTGAGATGCAAGAAGTTTCAACATATGTAAATAAATAAATGTGATTCATTACATTAACAGAATGAAAAAATTAAAATCATATGGTCATCTCAACATATGCAAGAACATAGCTGACAAAATCCAACAACTATTCAAAATAAAAAAATCTCAAAATTGGATACAGAAGGAATATACCTCAACATAATAATGGCCATGTATAGCAAGTCCACAGCTAACATCATGCTCAACATGAAAGGTTGAAAGATTTTCTTCAAAAATCAAGAATAGGAACAAGAAAAGGATGCCCATTGTCATTATCCCTATAATAACAGAACTGGAAGTCCTAGCTAGTTCAGTTCAGCTCAGGTCAGTCGCTCAGTCATGTCCAACTCTTTGCGACCCCGTGAATCACAGCACACCAGGACTCCCTGTCCATCACCAACTCCTAGTTAGGCACGACAAATAAAAGACACCTGAATCAAACAAGACGTGAAACTGGCTTTGTCTGCATATGACTAAAGACTGCACCAAAAACTGTTATACTTTTTAAGAGAATTTGGGGAGAAGAAAATGGGAACCCAGTATGGCAACCCACTCCAGTAGTCTTGCCTGGAAAAGTCCATGGACAGAGGAGCCTAGTGGGCTGCAGTCCATGGAGTTACATGACTGAGCACACATGAATGAGGAGGGTGGAGGGAGATGGGTTAGTAGCAATAAATTGGTAGAAATAAAATTTAAAAAGAATTTGTATACATTTCACAATGTAAAATTAATACCCAAAATTGGTATAATTTCTATTTAATAACAAATTATCTGAAAAGAAATAAAGAAAACAATCCTATTTACAATACCATAAAAATATATGTAGGATTAAATTTAAACAAGGAGGCAAAAGATCCATGCAATGCAAACTGTAAGACAATGATGAAGGACACTGAAGAAGACACAAATAAGTAAGGTTATCTTACGTTCATAAATTGAATGGAATTAATATTGTTAGTACAGCCATACAACTCAAAGCAATCTATGGATTCAATGCAATCTCTACTAAAATTCCAATGTATTTTTTAACAGAAATAGAAAAAAATTCTGAAATTTGTATAGAATCACAAAACACCCCAAATAACTAATGCAGTCCTAAGAAACACAAAGCTGGAAGTATCACACTTCTAATTTCAAATTATACTACAAAGGTGTAGTTGTCAAAACAATATGGTAGTGGCATAAAAACGGACACACAGTCCCATGGAACAGCACTGACATTTCAGGAAATAAACCTATGCATGTAAGGTCAACTCATATTTGACAAGAGAGTCAAGAATACTTAGCTGAGAATAGGTACTCTACACAACAAACAATACTGGGAAAACTGGATATTCACATGCAAAAGAATGAAACTATACTCCTATCTTATACCACTCACAATAATTAGCTCAAAAAGGATTAAAGACTTAAATGTAAACCTAAACCATAAAATTCCTAGGAGAAAACACAGGGGAAATGTTCCTCAACAGTGGTGTTAGAAATGACTTTATGAATATGACAGCAAATCACAAGCAATGAAAAAAAAAATATACAAATGAGACTACATACAACCAAAAAAGGCTTCTTCAGAGCAAAAGAAACAATCAACAAACTGAAAAAACAACCTAGAGAATTGTATAAGATATGTGATAATCCCATAAATTTGGTAAGACAAGAATATTCAAAATATATAGGAAACTCATACATTTCAAAAGCAAATAATAATAATAATAACCCAATTAAAAACTGAAAACAACCTGAACAATTTTTTCTAAGAAGGGATTCAAATGGCCAACAGGTAAGTGAAAAGGTGCTCAAAATCACAAATTATCAGGGAAATGAAAGTCAAAGCCATGACAGACTACCCACACCTGTTAGAATGATTATTATCTAAGAGGAAAGTGTTGGCAAGGATGTGGAGAAAAGGGAATTCTTGTACACCATTAGTGGGAATATAAATTGGTATAATTACTAGGGAAAACAGTAAGGAGGTTCTTAAAAAATTTTTAAAAAAAGAACTACCATATGATCCAGAAATTCCAGTTCTGGATATAATCTGATACATGTCTGAAGGAGATGAAATCACTATCTTGAGCTATCTGTACTCTCCTGTTCACTGCAGCATTGTTTACCACACTTAAGGCAGAGAAACCACCTGGGAGCACATCAACAGATGAATGGATAAAGCAAATGTGGTGCACACATAAAACAGGAATGTTACTCAATCATGAAAAATGAAGGACTTTCTGCCATGTGTAACAACACAGATAAAACTTAACAGCACTTGTGAAACAAGTCAGACAGAGAAAGACAAATCCTATATGATTTCACATGTAGAACCTGCAAAAAACTGAACTTAGAAAAAGAGAACATACGGTGATTGCCAGGGGCGTAGGATGACGGAAACGAATGGAAGAGGACAAAGAATGCAAACAAGTTCAGGGATGTGATGTAAAGTACCCTACCCCCACATTTTGGGCACAAGGGACCAGTTTTGTGGAAGACAATTCTTCCACAGATGCAGGTGAGGATGGTTCCGGCGGTAATGTGAGTGATGGAGAGCAGCTGATGAAGCTTCCTCACTCACCCACCACTCACTTCCTGCTGTGCAGACTGTCTCCTAACAAGCCAAGGGGTTTGGGGTGGGGAACCCCTGATATAGAGCGCAGTTATTAGAGTTAATAACAGTGGTGGTTTAGTCGCTAAGTCCTGTCCTTCTCTTGCAACTCCATGGACTATAGAACGGCAGGCTCCTCTGTCCATGGGCTTTCCCAGGCAAGAATACCAGAGTGGATTGCCATTTCCTTCTGCAAGGTATCTTCTCAACCCAGGGATAGAACCTGAGTCTGCTGAACTGCAGGCAGATTGTTTACCAACTGAGCCACCAGGGAATAATACTGTATTGTATATTTGAATGTTGCTAAAAGAGTAGATTTTTAAAGTTCATTACTGCAGAAATAAATAAATGGTAACTATGTGCGATGATCAATGTGCTTAACCTTATTATAGTATATATTATAGTAAGCATTTTGCAATGTATACATACATCAAATCCTCTGAACTTACATATTGTTATATGTCAATTACAAATCAAAAAAATAAGGAAAAATTGAAAATTTTTATTGTTATTCTTTAATTCAAAGGACCTGAATAGACTTTTTTTCCAAAAAAGATAGACAAATGTATTTCCATAAGCACATGAAAAGATGCTCAACATCATTATTCATGAGAGAAATGCAAATCAAGCCCATTGTGAACACCATCTGTTTTCTCTAATAGGTTCAAGCCCACTTTCTGGTTTTCCAAAAGCTATTAGGGGACTTACAAGATGGTGGAGGAATAAGACATGGAGATCACCTTTCCACGAACACATCAAAAATACCTCTGGAACAGCTCCTACAGAACACCTATTAAGTGCTGGCAGAAGACCCTAGACTTCCAAAAAGGCAAGGTAACCTCCACAGGAGGAGGAAGGGCAAAAGATGTAAGAAAAAAAAGAGAAAGAGAGAGACATAAGAGCCTGGGATGGGATCTGCATCTTGGGAAGGCAGCTGTGAAGGGGGAAAAATTTCCGCACACTCAGGAGCCCCTCTCAAGCGGAGAAAGCGGGGAGCTCTGCACCCTCAGAGCGGAGAACAGCAGCATGTGCTCAGGAGGTCAGTGCCACCAGCGATCCCCAGCCTGAAACGCTTGCTTCCGTGCCTGCTGCGGCAAGCGGGTTCCGGGTGCTAGACTAAGACGTCACGGGCCAGACCCCAGGGAGAAGCCTGGGACTGACTGCCATAAGGGTACTATGAGGAGGCCAGTACGACAGAGCTGAGGAAAACCAGGGAGGCAGGTGAGCGCTGCTGTGGGGCCTCTCTGGCCCTGCACGCACAGAGTCTGCAGGACACAGCCTTCACAAGTGCCATAGCTGGGACGAGCCGAGGCTCGGGGCCCCAGAGGTAGGTATGCTGGCCGGCCACCACCCTAGGCAGGACTAACCACAACTGCAATCTGCGGTCCCAGAGGGGAGAACACAGGCTGCTTGGCTCTGCCAAAGCCTGCGTGAATGCCAGAGGCACGGGGCAAGATGCTGCTCTAGTCCCGACCCAAGAGACTGCCACCAGGTTGTGAGCAGGCGTTAAGTCACTGTCCACCCTTTCCTGGGAGCCTAGGCAGCCTGACTCTGCTGAGAGACCCACAATCCAAGATCAACACCTGGGGGAGTGCAAAACTTGCCTCAGACTGTGGCAGCTTCCCACAGGCCTCAGCCGAAGCAGGCCCTCCCCACACACCCCAGCTGTGTCTACCACCCCTCTCCCTCTCCCCAGCCTGACTAAGCAAGTGAGCCCTAATAAGCCACTGCTGTCTCTTACTCTTATCTGGGAGGGGGACAGACACTGAAGGGAAGCCTACAAGCAGAGGCAGGGCTAAAACCAAAACGGACCACCATGGGATGTGTGACCAGGGAAGAGGATGGGAACTGGCTCCTACAAGCTGAGGTGCAGTAGATTAAATCCCTGCAATTTGCTTGAGACTGTGAACTTTGGGGTAACTGTGCACTTCGCTAGCAAGTACAAGCTGGATAAGGCCAGATCTCAGTATGAGCTGAACCATAACGCCAAGAGCAGGCCCAGAGATCTTCCTAGAAATATCAGAGGATTTTCTGAGTAGGGAGATTGGCTGGAGGTCACCGTATAGCGAGAACAATGAAGAACAAAGGAGGATATTCTTCTTACTACCACTATCTCTACATATATATTTTGGGTCTTTTTTGGTATTGTTCTATTATTGTTCTTTTTCTGTTATTCCTTTAATTTTTTTATTTTTTTACTTGTTCCTTTTAAAATTGCTTTTATTTTTAAATAAATTTATTTTATTTTATTTTCATCTAATTTTTCAATACTCTTTCATCATATTGCATTTTTATCCATGATTTTGGTTTTGTAGTTTGCCAGTCTAGTTTTCAGTATTTGTTTTCACTTCTAAGTTTGTTTATTGGATTGACTTTCTTCATTTTTGGTTTCTGTTTTCACTCTTCTTAAATCTTTTTTCTCTTTTCTATTCTCTCTGTGAGTGTTTCTTTGGCTGTTCCTGTCTGGGTGTGTTGCTTTCACCATATGTCTTGAGTGTTTGTCCATTCTTTTTTTTGTTTGCAGAGGCACATACAGACTGAAAGAGAGTGGCTGGAAAAAAATATTCCATGCAAATGGAAATCAAAAGAAAGTGGGTGTAGCAATACTCAGATAAAACAGACTTTAAAGACCATTACTGGAGACAAGGGCACGGCATAATGATCAAGCAATCAATCCAAGAAGAAGATAACAAAATTATAAATATATATGCACTCAGCATAGGAGTACCTCAATATACAAGGCAAATGCAAACAAATATAAAAAGGGAAACTGACTGTAACACAATAATAGTGGAGGACTTTAACACACCCCACTCACACCAATGGACATATAATCCAGATAAAAATTAAAAATAAATACAAGCCTTAAATGACACATTGGACCAGATGGACCTAATTGATATCTCCAGGATATTTCATCCAAAAACAATGGAATTCATTTTTTCTCAAGTGCACCTGGAACATTTCCCAGGATAGATCACATCTTAGGTTAGTAATCAAGCCTTAGTAAATTAAAAAAAAGAATTGATTCGAGCAATTTTTTCTGAGCACAATGCTATAAAATTAGATATGAAATACAAGAAGAGAACTGTAAAAAATACAAACACATGGAGGCTAAATAAAACGCTT
Organism: Cervus canadensis; assembly: GCF_019320065.1. Classification (NCBI taxonomy): domain Eukaryota; kingdom Metazoa; phylum Chordata; class Mammalia; order Artiodactyla; family Cervidae; genus Cervus; species Cervus canadensis. Next base: position 5,140,317 of record NC_057388.1, on the reverse strand, counting down.
CTGAATAACCAAGAGGTCACTGAAGAAATCAAAGAGAAAATTAAAAAATAAAAATACCTAGAAACAAATGACAAATAAAACACAACTCAAAACCTATGGGATGCAAATGCTAAGAGGGAAGTTCATAGCAATACAAGCCTACCTCAAGAAACAAGAAAAGCATCATATAAACAACTTAATCTTACCCCTAAAGCAATTAGAAAAAGAATTTTTAAATACCTCTAAGTTAGAAGAAGGAAAGAAATCATAAAGATCAGAGCAGAAAGGAATGAAAAACAAATGACAGAGACAATAGCAAAGATCAACAAAGCTAAAAATTGATTCTTTGAGAAGATAAATAAAATTTACAAACCATTAGACTCATCAAGAAAAAGGGAGAAGACTCAAGTCAATAAAATTAAAAATTAAAAAGGGATGGTTATGACAATGCAGAAATACAAAGAATCATAACAGACTATTACACACAATTATTTACCAATAAAATGGACAACCTGGAAGAAATGGACAAATTCTTTAAAGTACAACCTCCAAGACTAAACTAGGAAGAAATATAAAATATGAGCAGAGCAATCACAAGCACTGAAATCAAAACTGTGATGAAAAATCTTCCAACAAACAAAAGTACAGGGCCAAATGGCTTCACAAATGAATTCTACCAAACATTTAAAGAACACCTATCCTGCTCACACTCTTCCAGAAAATTGCAGAGGAAGGAAAACTCCCAAGGTCATTCTATATAGCCACCATCACCCTGATACCAAAACCAGACAAAGATACCACAGAAAAGAAAATTACAGGTCAATATCACTGATGAACATATACACAAATGTCCTCAACAAAATTCTAGCAAACAGACTCCAAAAACACATTAAAAGGATCATACACCACAATCAAGTGGAGTCTATCCTCGGCATGGAAAGATTCCTCAAAGCAATCTACAGATTCAAAGCAATCTGTATATAACTACCGGTGGAATTTTTCACAGAAGTAAAACAAAAAATTTCACAATTTGTATGGATATACAAAAGGAACAAAGAGTCAAAGCAATCCTGAGAAAGAAAAACAGTTGGAGGAATCCCTCTTCCTGACTTCAGACTATTATTACAAAGCTACAGTCATCAAGATAGTATGGTACTGGCACAAAAACAGAAATATAGACCAACGGAACAAGATAGAAAGCTCAGAGAGAAACCCATGCGCCTGTGGGCACCTTATCTTTGAGAAAAGAGGCAAGGACACAAAATGGAGAAAAGACAGGCTCTTCAGTAAGTGGTGCTGGGAAACGGGACAGCTACCTGTGAGAGAATGCGGTTAGAACGCTTCCTAATATCGTACACAAAAGTAAACTCAGAATGGATTAAAGACCTAAATGCAAAGACAGAAAATATAAAGCTCTTTAGAGGAAATCATAGGCAATACCTCTTTGACATAAATCACAGCAAGATCTTCTTTGACCCACCTCCTAGAGTAATGGAAATAAAAACAAAAATAAACAAATGGGATCTAATTAAACTTAAAAGCTTTTGCACAGCAAAGGAAACAATAAACAAAAGGAAAATATAACTCCCATAATGGGAAAAAATAATTGCAAATGAAGCAATTGACAAAGGATTAATCTCCAAGATATTATAAGCAGCTCATACAGCTCAATATCAGAACAAACAGTCCAATGAAAAAATGGGCAGAAGACCAAAACAGACATTTCTTCAAAGATAATATGCAGATGGACAATAAACATATGAAAAGATACTCAACATTGCTCATTATTAGAAAAATGCAAATCAGAACTACAATGAGTTTATTACCTCATACCAGTCAGAACGGCCATCAAAAAATCTACAAACAGTAAATGCTGGAGAAGATGTGGAGGAAAGGGAACCCTACTGCACTGTTGCTGGGAATGTAAATTGGTACAGTCACTATGGAGAACAGTATGGAGATTTCTTAGCAAACTAGAAATAACACTACTGTATGACCCAGCAATCCCAGTACTGGGCATATACCTTGAGATAACAAAAATTCAAAATGACACATGTACCCCAATGTTCACTGCAGCACATAATAGCTAGGACATGGAAGCAACCTAGATGTCCATCAACAGGTGAATGGATAAAGAAGTCATGGTACATGTATACAATGGAATATTAGCCATAAAAAGGAACAATCTGAGTCAGTTATAGTGAGGCGGGTGAACCTAGAGCCTGTTATAGAGTCAGAAAGGGAAAAACAAGCATCATTTATTAATGCACACATATGGAATCTAGAAAAATAGTACTGATGAACCTATTTAGAGAAGACATAGAGATCAGACGTGGAGAATGGACTGGTGGACAAATTGAGAAAGTAGCATTGACATGTCCATGGGATTTTCCAGGCAAGAATACTGGAGTGGGTTGCCATTTCCTTCTCCAGGTCATCCTCCCAACACAGGCATCAAACCCGTGACTCTTGTGTCTCCTGGATTGGCAGGCAGATTCTTTAACACTGAGCCACCAGGGAAGTTCCCATATATACACTATCATCTGTAAAAATGATAACTAGCAGCAAGCTAAAAGGGGAGCCTAGTCTGGCACTTGGTGATGACCTAGAGGGCTGGAATGGAGGGGAGGCGCAAGAAGGAGGGGATATATAAAGGAAATGGCAACCCACTCCAGTACTCTTGCCTAGAAAATCCCATGGACGGAGGAGCCTGGTGCAGGCTACTGTCCATGGGGTCGCAAAGAGTCAGACACGACTGAGTGACTTCACTTTACTTCATGTAATTATGGCTGATTTATGTTGGTGTACAGTAGAGAGTACCACAACATTATAAAGCAATTATCCTCCAATTAAAAATATAAAATAAATATTAAATACCCACTGATAGCACCTATTAAATACACCAGGTACAAATACCCCATAACTCTTATGAATGCTAATAGTGGGCCTGTGATGAGCTAAGGAAAGCATCTTTCATAATTCGTCTTTCATACTTTGCCTCAGACACTGGAAAACAACTCTCAAAGTTTTCTGGCAGAAGAGAAAATGAGTAAAGAAGACAAAAGACTGGAAAATGGTACTGAACCCAACTTATTCTTTTCCCTGAAAGCCTCAACTCTCTCACTCATATCTAATCATTCAATCCTAGACGTCCCAAGAAAAAGCAAAGGGAATATCAGAGAAATGGGTAAGTGCAATGAAACACCGAAAACAGATGAATCAAGGACAGAGAGTACAGAAGAAAGAAAGGAAACAGCAAACAGCGCACTCAGACTGCCACCGGGACTCAGCAAAAACACATGCATGGTTGTTCCTAAATGCTAATTCATAAACAGACCTCTTACAAATCTAAGTCCTCAGATATGAAGTCCAATTCTCGGTTTTCCAGAAAATAGTGGGCTTTTACTCTGCACTATTAGGAAAAACACACTAAGCTGTTAGAACAGTCTCTGTGGTCTACACTATTAACCTGTTTATTATATAACTACATGGTTTTACAAATTAAATCTTGGTAGCTAAATACCATGATAGATATTCCTTATATTAAATTCTAGTCTGTAGTAAATTATGATAGCAATGTTTAAGTTATTTGGGAATCCAAACTTTTCACTAAGTACACGAATTAACAGAAATTTATTTAAGGGCTATTAGAACTAAGACGTGAAAGTAAAGAATATGAAACATTCAGATCTATAGTATTTACATTCTAAAAATGCTGCTGGTAATTAATAACACATCTCTAGAATTAGTTCACATTCTAACTTCCTTTTCCTTAAAGAATTGCATATACTTACCTGAAAATGTAAAAAACAATTCATTTTGCAAACCAGCCCTTTGCATTTTAACACGATGACATTCAGACTTGAGTAAGGAAACTTCACATGAAAGGTCAAGAACAAGTTTGCTTAAAATCTGAAGAAGTTTCTTCTCAAAAGAAATATTATAGATACTGTTACAAGGAGCTGCATGATATCGAGCTGTGAACTGGTAATAATAATGCGGCTCACGATAAGCTGCAAAAAATTAAACAGAGAACATAGTGACGGTTATTTAAGCAATTCAAATACATCTCAACTCTTCAAGACAAATTACTATTTGGAATAAATTCATAATACAGTTGAGCCTTGAACAACACAGGGTTAGGAATGCCAACACGCCCCTTGCCAGTCACATTTGAAAATCCATGTGTAATTTACAGTCAGTCCTCCTTACCTGTGTCTCTGTATCCAGGGCTCTGCATCCCAGGATGTGGATCATGTAGTACTGTAGTGTTTGCTGCTGAAAGTATCCATGTATGATTGGACCCACACAGTTCAAACCCAGGTTGTTCAAATGTCAACTGTGTATGTTTTTATATATAGCTGTATATACATATTATTTTTAATTTAACAAATACTCATCTAGCAGTTACGAGTGACTTATAGGCACTGTTAGAGGCACTTTACAAACAGTAACTCATTTAAATCTCTTAAATTAATATTGGATAATTTTTACATCCATCATGAGGACACAGAGGGAGGCAGGGACTACATCACACGCTTAATGTCTATGCTATGAAAGCTGAGACTCCAGCTCAGGAGCCTGGCCCAGAGGCTATGCCCTTTACCACCAGGTCTTGGTGCCTCAAACTCAGAAGTGAGACTTCTCCAAGTTCAAATATTTATCTTAGAAGAAATCAGTCATGTAAGATTAGGAAAAAAAAAAGAAAGCATGCTTCTAACATATCTGCAAGCTGTAATGAGTTCAATTGTAGTTGCTTTGTCGCTAAGTCATGTCTTTTGCAACCCTATGGACTTAGCCCACCAGGCTTCTCTGTCCATTGGATTTCCCAGGAAATATGCTGAAGTGGTTACCATTGCCTTCTCTAAGGGATTTTACCAATCCAGGGGTGGGACCTGTGTCTGCTGCTTGGCGGCCGATCCTTTACCTCTGAGCCACCAGGGAAGTTCCTTGAGTTCAGTTATAACATCTGAAACTGAGAGTGCCTTCCCCCCCCCCCCCATTTCAAAATCTCACTGAAATGATACAAAAATGATAAGAAATCTACAATACTAAAAGGGAGAAACATCTCCTTTCCAAGACAGGGAGCGCTGTTGCTACTTTTGCTAACAAGGGGCCTGTTCCTGGCTCACAGGCTGTGACAGACTTACCACTAGCACTGAAATGAGAGCCACCACTGTTCAGTTTGTGCCAGAATTAAACGCGCAGACTGAGCTACTGTCAGGCTTTGCATTCAAGGCTGACACCAGACAGCTTATAATTTTAATGAGGAAACTATCAGTTTCATTCACAATCATGAATGAAAACCAGATCCACCTAACCAAATCTGGGGAAATAAAGGAGCATTAAAGAAAAATATGAAAATGAAAAAGCAAGGGAAAATAACATAACAGAAAATGAATGTAGGAATCATTTGTAAATATCTAAAATTCTAACTAGTAAATATAGAAAGTATATTCATAAAACTGGTATAAAGCTATTGTAGAAGAGAGGAGATGGTAAATATGAAAATAATTCTGGAAAAATTTTAAAATACAAGTACTGAAAATTTTAAAAGTAACTGAATAAATGAAAATGAGGTTAAAAATAAAATTGTATGTTTGTAAATGAAGTAATGGAATTCTTGTGTAGTGCAGAGCAAAATTAGAAGAGCAAAGTAAGGGAAAAGGAAAAGAGATCCGAGATATACAATGTCAAACTGAAGGAGTTCCAGGAAAGGACAGACAGAGAAGACAGAGAAGAAATTAATCAGGGACAAAAAGGGACAATGCTCTGTAAGCTAAAGGAAGATCTGTGTCCCCACACCAAAAAGGTCCATGAAACTGTGAATAAGAAAACTGAAAATGTCACATTTGAACATTAATCTTAAAAACTTATCATGCATTCACTGATACATACATTGCCGTATGATAAATAATTGATTTATAATGATTGTATCATGACTGATCACATCAAAGCTATGTGATGTGATACAAGCACCATGAAGAAGAGTGAACCTCAGAAAAAAAAAGAGTGAACACCTCACAGATGAAGCTGGAAGCTGGGGCAAGGCTCACCACCGGGACTGTGAACAGAGTAAGCGTTCCCTATTCACGGGCCAAAAAGGAACTCCCTTTTCTTTCAAGAATTCTGGCATGTATCACGTTACTGCCTTCGACAGAAACCAGCCTGCATATAAGCCACAATATTTCCAAAATGGTCTCGAAAACTGTGTCAAGGGCATTCTCTTCTGAAGAGAGCTCCTTAACTATGGGAGAAGTACACATTAACACACACAGCAATTCAGGATCCACGTGTAGGTGTCAAAGAGTTATTAACAAGTTGTATAAAAGAGAACACTGCAGGCTGGAGGTTGCCTACAGGACTGGTAAATACTGGCTGGTAAATACTTCCTACATGAACAGGCATTGTTCCCCACATGATAAAACTGTTTCCCACCTGAGGAAGTAAACCCCGCGCCTCTGAAAGTCTGGGACTTTTGTTGTCGAGCCTCTATGATTAGCTCCTAATCAGTCGGCTACACAGGCTACTGGATTTCACCACTAAATAAGGCAGAGTTTCAATGTGGCCTCACACTGGAAGGACAGAGCACAGGAGGCCTAAAAGTGGACTCCTCCAGGTTCAGTCCAGGCCGATCCCCACGCTGTTCCTACCTTAGCCACGAGTATAACTCCAAGTCCTTGCAGTGAACCCTTGCAACAATTCACAAAGTAAAATCCTCATGCAAAAATCAGAAGCTTTAAAAGAAGATAGATATATATGGCTCTAGAAAAATAAAAATGATAAAAAATGACAGAAAAATCTGCAGGAGCTGTTTTCAAAAGTTTTGGTTTCTGGATCCCTTTACATTCTTAAAAATCCCTACAAACCCATCAAAGAACTGTTATGTAGGTTATAGCTACCAATATTTGAATTGGATATTCAACTAGATATTCAAACTGAAAAACTTTTAAAAAAATTTTATTAATCAAAATTTAAAATGGTAAAAACTCATCAGGAAATATTAAAAAAAGAAAAAAAACGATTTTAGGCATAATACTACTCTTTAAAAAGAATCAGTGAGAAGAGTAGTATTGTTTTATACTTTGAAAAGCTGTTTAATGTCTGGTTTAAGAGAAGTCAGCTGGATTCTTACACTGGCTTGTGCATTCAATGACATGTGACATGCTGGTTTATTGCCTCATAGAGATATGTAGTTGGTTGGCAAGAAACATTTTAACAGCTTTTGTGGGTAATTGTGGATTACTCCACAGTAGTTCACCCACTGTAACTGCAAATCTCAATACAGCTAAATCAGTAAATAATATCATAGTATAATTACAAAATATTTTTCACCTTACAGCCCCCTTGAAAGGGACTCAGGACTCCCAGGTACACCCAGAGCACTACTGTAAAACTACTGATATATATTCAGAGTTAGAGTACTTGAATTTACTAGAAATTAATAAGAACACAACATAGAAAAACAGGTAAAAAATAGGAATAGAACATCTCAGAAGGAATAGTAAACACTAAGGAAACTGCAAAATTACAGCGGCATAGCATTTTATACTCCCTATACAAATTAAAGAGCAATAACACCTATTTTTGTGAAGGATATGGATACAAACAAGTTTTCATATGTATTATGAAAACTTAAAAAACAAAATTAAGAAGTATATCTCAAAGTATTAAAGTAGTAAATAAGAATAGGAAATTACTGAACAAAGCCCAGTAGATAAGACTAAAGAACAAGTGGAGATTTTAGAGAAGGAATACATGTAACTCCATGGCTGATTCATGTCAGTGTATGACAAAACCCACTGCAATGTTGTGAAGTAATTAGCCTCCAACTAATAAAAATAAATGGAAAAAAAAAAAAAAAGATCCAACTGGAAATAGTGGGGGTGGAAAGTACGGTCACCGAAACAGAAAAACAAATGGCACCAAAGTTAAAACATAAAGTGAACAGACTAGCTGAACTGCAGACATCGCCTCCTTGAAGAAGAGTTTGACAAATTGCATAAAGGTACCTAAAACACAGGGCTATAAAACATTTAAAGGCCTGCATATATTGATACTATACAAGCCAAAAATACGAATGATAGAGAAACCCTAATAAATATGTTTAATTAGTATTCCAGAAACAAAAATAGTCAAAATGGCAAGATTTTTAGAGATCCTAAAGGAGTCAAAAAATTTAAGAATTAATTATGTAAACCACACTCTCTGACACATTGAAATAAAAATAAAAATCAACAATTAAAATCCCTCAGACATTTCTAAGGGACTTCCCTGGTGGTCCAGTGGTTAAGAACCCACGTTGCAATGCAAAAAAAAAAAAAAGGGTTTGATCCCTGGTCAGGAAGCTAAGATCCCACATGCCTAGGAGCAACTAAGCTCTCACACCACAACTACTGAGCCCATGTACCGTAAGTAGGGAGTCCATGCCCCACAACTAGAGAGTCATGCCTCACAACTAGAGAGCCCACACATCACTAGAGTCCATGCCCCACAACTACAGAGCCCACACACCACAACTAGAGTCCATGCCCCACAACTAGAGAGCCAAGACACCACAGTGAAAGATCCTGCATGGCACAAAGACGATCCCATGTGCCTCAACTAAGACACTATGAAGCCAAAAAAAAAAAAAAATTCTCAAACATTTCTGAACAGAATATTCCAGCCTCGTCCACATGTGTGCTCTGTCATGTCTGACTCTTTGTAACCCCATGGACTATTGTCCACCAGGTTCCTCTGACCACGGATCTTCCTGGCAAGAATACTGGAGTTGGCTGCCACTTCCTCCTCCAGGGGACCTTCCCCATCCAGGAATCAAACCCATGTCTCCTACGTCTCTTGCATTGCAGGCAAAGGCTTTTAACTCCAAGCCACTGGGGAAGAAACAGAATAACACTAAACACTCTTGCTGCAAGTCAGTAAGAACAGTGGGAGTCTGTGGATCTGAACCCAGGCTCTCTCTCCCCCTACCCTTCTCAGCTCAGCTGAGGGAAACTCCACCCCAGACTGGTGCAGACAAGAAAGGACAAGAAAAAGTCTTTCTTGTACAGACCAGAGGTACCTGGTGCTACAAGGAAGTTGCAGGTGAGGACAGCTGAGAGGTGAAGGCTCCCTCCTCTGTCATCCCCACATTATAAGGAGGCTCTAACCTGGCTACAGCAATTCTGAGAAAACTGGGAGCCCATCAGCCTGATCTAGCTCACCACATAAAGGCTCCACACCAGGAGAAACCCACTGAAGAGCTCTGGGGCTGCTGCTGCTACCCCTCCACCAAACACTAAGTTCCTAATGGAGTCAAAGTCGCTCAGTCCTATCTGACTCTTGGCGATCCCATGGACTATACAGTCCATGAAATTCTCCAGGCCAGAATACTGGAGTGGGTAGCCTTTCCCTTCTCCAGAGGATCTTCCCAACCCAGGGATTGAACCCAGGTCTCCTGCATTACAGGTGGATTCTTTACCATTTGAGCCACAGGGGAAGTCCAAGAATACTGGAGTGGGTAGCCTATCCCTTCTTCAGCAGATCTTCCTAACTTGGGAATCAAACCGGGGTCTTCTGCATTGCAGGCGGATTCTTTACCAACTGAGCTATCAGGAAAGCCTAATGAAGGGTGTCACTCAAAGAGAAGAATGCCACTGTCCCCAGCCCCAGCCCCAGCCCCAGCCCCAGCGCTGCAACTCAGAGAGTCTGTCAGGGATGCGAGCACAAACAGACCACAGAACAGAGCTCAAAATCTCTTCTCAGAGGAACTCTGTGATCAACTGTGGGGCACTTTCAGAAACACTGGCAGTTCGGAGAAAGACAACCTGGAGGTTTGTAGACTCATTGGAGATATAGGCTAAACGGCAGGTGGCCTAGTCTATCAGAGAGCAACACTGGAAGAGTCAGCTGGAAGGAGCAACCCTGAGGTCAGAGCACATCTCAAAGAAGGACCTGGGGAACCCACGTTTAATTGGATCAGTTTTAGAGGAATTTATGCCCCAGGGAACTGTTGAAAACAACAGACATGTACATTAAACTGAGAAAGGAATCCGGCAGGCCACAACCTTTAAAAGGATGACAAAGCCTGAGGATACGACCTGAACTGATTAGAAGCAAACCGGTACAAGATGGTCCAGGAGTAAGCTTCCACTAGACCTTGCGCCTCAGTGGACACTCATTGTAATACACCAGCAAGCTAAATGACACACCCACAGATGCCATTGACAGTTCCAAGACCAACCATAAAGGTCAAAGGGGGGCAATGGCATAATTTAATTCCTGGAAATCCCCACCCCTTCCCCAAAATAGCGGGAATAGTCCTCCCACTCATTAGCCTATGAAATTAGCCAGCCCTATAAAAGTGATAACCTGCATACTCAGTTGTCTCCTGTCCTCCAAGATGGCCCATACTCTGTCTATGGAGTGTGTATCTCCCTGAATAAGCTTTCTTTCTCTTTACTGTGGCTCTTTCTTGAATTCTATCCTGCTAGAAGCCAAGAACCCATGCTTGGCAGCCATCCCAGGAACTCTTTTAAGACCTGGGACGTGACAATCCTCTTGTGTGCCACTTTCTTTCCTTCAACATCTTTTCTGTTGCCCAACAGGGGCCTCAAAGAGCATAATCTCCATCCACCTGTTGGGCTACAGCTCCCCCTCTGAAGGGTGACGGGGACTTGTCACAAGCCATGTACATTCAAGTAGCCCCTTAGGTGGGGCTCATGCCGCCTGCAGGATCTGGCAGAGACCAGTTCTCTGGCTGTGAAGGAACCCACCAAGGCCAAGCGCCCTCGATCGTTCGCTTTCCTCTATAGTTCTATCTCTGTGAACTTGAGAAGATCCACAAGATGACCACCGGACATCCAAATAAAGACTGCCACACGCAACTGAAAACTTGGTTGGGTGAGCTTCCCCTGTGGCTCCTCCCCTCCCTGCTCATCCTTCGTCCCAGCCCCAGTTCCAGGATGCTGGAACTACGAGAGGGCCCAAACTGGGAATTCCCTGAATCCTCCTCCAGATTTGCAGCCTGGCTTACAGCATCACTGCACCCCCAAGGGAATGCTGTGGGCAAGCACTTCCCTCCAGAGGGCTGCAGGTCCTCCCTGCTATGAAGCTTGCAGCTGTGCACCTTCCTAGTCCCACTCAGTCTTCCTCCTTATTTCACCCCCATCATCAACTGTGATACCGAGCCAGGTGTCATGCTCCCTCTTAAGGGTTACATCTGGTGGGGTGCCCAGACACCTCTGAACAGAAGTGTGGGTGAGCACTTATCTCGTGGGGGTCACAGGCAGACTTTACCAACCCCTGAGAGGAGACAGTGGGCTTACAAATGTCTCTTGGGAAACATCATGACTGTACACCTTCCCTCCTGTCCTAGATTTCTCTTATATCCTCCTTCTCTCTTGACCTCTTGGACTATCTGTTGATCCCTGCTCCTGCTTGCTGGCTTTGCCAGCAGATTGGGTGTTGCCTCTTTTAATTCTATGAAGAGGTAGCTCTTCTCTGTCCTCCACTATCAATTGAGCAAACTCTGGGAGATAGTGGAGGTCATAAGAGCCTGGCATGCTACCATCCATGAGGTCACAAAGAGTGGACATGGCTTAGCAACTCAACACCAACAGGCCTCCTCAACATCACATGGACCACATCCTGAGGAGAGATACCCTTCAGCTCTATTTGTTTCTTTCAGTGATAAAGGTAATCCGTTCAGTTGGCTCAGGGAGGTCTCCTCCCTCTGTCTCTAAAGGATCTAGGCCCTGGGATTCTGGCTGCTTCTCCCCCCCTTCTTTTACTCCCTTTCTTGACAAGGGTCTCCTTGTCAAGGCAAGGGTCTCCTCAGGCTAGCTAATGTGGCAGATTTCAGGCATTCACAGGGACCCCACTGTTGACACTGGGAGAATGCCAGGACAAATAACTATCGTCTGACAAGAATCAATCAGACCCATCTTAGCAAAACATCCCAACAAAAAATGGGGGCAACTACAAGCATCCTGAAGGACTCCCTGCTAGGATGCGTATTAGCTAACTGCAGAAAATTTAGACAGAATGGTTCAAGAAAAAGAAATTAATTTTCTTTTGCAATACTGCATGATCCCAACACATACTAGGAAACCAAGAAATGTGGCAAAATAAAAAGTTGGGCGAGTGAATTACTATACCATCTTCTAGCTTGGCCTATTTTGTAAAAGGAAAGGAAAATGGCGGGGGGAGGACGTTCCATCCACCCAAAGGTCCATGACCCTATCCCAAAATCCAGGTCTAAAGAACTTCAGCTGGGTGTGCCTGGTTCACATCCCTTCAAAGTGCCTTCTTCCCCTTCAGGAGCTGATGTTTCAGATGATCAACTTACAAGTTCACCTCCCTGAGATCCACAGCCAGGAAATCCTACTCCCCCCAATTCTGAGCGGGGACAGTCATCTGGACCATTTATCTGTAACTCCTATCTGGGGAGCTGGAAACCCTAAACACCCATTAATCAGCTCATGGATTTGGCTTTTGTAGTATTTAACAGTAGAGATGGGTTGAAAAGGCAAAAGGGATTAAAAAGTTAACAGCACAATTACCATAGGCAGCCCTAACCCCTGCACCACCTCAGGGTTACCCACCCTTGTGAAAACCCATGGTGAGGACAAGAACCAGGAAGCCTGGATCAGAGCCACTGTCTCACTGAGAAAATATCTGTTGTTTTAAGTGTGGCCAATAGGATCACTGGAAAAGCAAATGCTGCCTGTATGGGAAAAGCCCACTGGGACTCTGCTTGATACGAAAATGAGAAGGCCACTGGGAGAGGAACTGCCCTCAGTCCCGGAGGGGACCTGGGGCTACCAAACCAATGATGGTAAGAGGACCGAAGGCTGATGGAGCCCAGCACTCTCCCTGGCTCCCAAAGGATACCTGGTCATTTCTCCAGAGGAACCTCCGGTAATCTTTGATGTGGCAGAGAGGAAAGTCATTTTCTTACTAAATAGGGGGGCCTTCTACCATGTGCTAACTGATGTCCCTTGACCCTTGTCTTCTCAATTCTGTATAAGAGGGATTGATAGAAAGCCCCAAACCAAGTAATTCACCCCTTCCCTCAACTGCTTGCTAGAAAGCTTTACCTTTGCACATCCATTTCTGCTCACATCTGAGTGCACCATCTGCTTGTTGGGAAGGGACTTGCTCATTAAATTCCAGAAAATAACCCAAGCTGGAGATCCCTTGGAGATGGCAGCCACCAGGACAAACAATCGGTCTTGGTCAGCGGAATCTGACACAGTCTCAAACTAGGGGAGATCACCACTCCATCCTGTCAGATACAAAATGACACCTGCCAAGAGCACCACCAATAACCAAACAACAAGGGCGTCTGCCGTCTGCCCTGTGGAGATGAACCCTGTGCTGCTGCAGCTGCTGACCCTCAACACCCTCTAAGGGAGTACAGGCTGGAGTGAGGCACGCTGTGCTCCAGGGAATCTGGTGGGACAGTTCTTTAGATAGTTAGATATTTTCAGGAGCTGACTTCATGATCCCAACCCTTGCATCTCTTCATATCTAGAAAAGCACTAAATCCCTTCATGAGGACACCAGCATCTCATGACTAGCAGAAAATCTTTTATAATTTGAGTGCTTAATTGTACTAAACTTCCCCTTCACCAAAATTTTATATATTGACCTTCCCCACTGCCTCTTGGGAACAGTCTCTCAGAGCTATCTGAGGTGCTGCCCCCGGAACGCTGTCCTCATTTTGCCCCAAACAAAACCTGACTCACTACTCTCAACTTGCACATCTCTTTCAGTTGGCAAGCCCATCTAAGCCGTAAAACTATGGGTGGTTGAACTGGTCAGTGCTAGAACTAAAAGTGGTTTTCTCCCCTGCACCCAGACTCCCCTCATCTATTTGGCTTTGAATGGACAAACCCAGACAGTGCAGTGTCATGAAGGGGTCCATCTGTGGGCTTACAGAATTCAAGCAGAGGGTGCCAATGGGAGAGGCTGTAGGCAAGCCTCCTCAGATCAAAGGTCTGAACACGAATGTGCATGCTCATTCGTATCCGACTCTGCAACCCCATGGGCTGTAGCCCACCTGGCTCTTCTGCCCATGGGATTTTCCAGGCAAGAATACTGGAGTGGTTGCCACATCCACCTCCAGGGGATCTTCCCAACTTGGGGATCAAACCCACATCTCCTGTGTCTCCTGCATTGCAGGCAGAAGATTCTTTACTACTTGAGCCATGGGGGAAGCTTCTTAAAGCCAGGCAGGACCCAAAAGTGTTTGAAAATAGAGTACCAAACTGGGAGGCCACGGATCCAACTAAGCTAACCATGTGTGCGTGCACTGCTCATTCGCTCAGTTGTGTCCAGCTCTTTGCAGCCCCATGGATTGTAGCCTGCCAGGCTCCTCTACCCCTGGGATTCTCAAGGTACCGCCCTGGGAAGTCATTCCCTTCTCCAGGGGATCTTCCTGGATAGAAATCTCAAAGAGGCCTTCTCCTCTAACCTACAGGAGGGAAAGTAAACATTCCAACATGGGTGAACGGGTATATTAGTCCCTCAGTATCACTCAGAAGCCACCCAATTCTTTAAAAGGCGGAAAAAAACAAAAAACTGTCCTTGTTTTACAAATCTAGTCTTTACAGGACCAGAGGTGTAGCTCCAAAAATAATTCAAAACCCACCGATATTTTTAGCACTCCCAAAACCTTCCCCATCTATCTTCAGAGGCTTGTAAGTACTGAACAAAGGGGAAACAAAGTTATCATAGGAGGGATTTGCCTGTGCCTTTGAGATGCAAATGTCCTACCTGGTTTTTCTCTAGAAACCTTTTTCTATGCCATCTTTTTAAAATGCAAATTTTGAACAAGAGAGTAAATAATTTGGAACTTATCAAGGAAAAATAAAATCTTTGAGCATCTTTTCCCCAAATATGAGTAAAACAGATTTAGCCATCTAGAGAAGTGAGCTTGATTTGTCCCATCTGCTAGAAATTCAAATTTAAACCAAACTCTTTTGCAGACAGATGGGTTTTACATTGCTGTACCTGACTCATGGCTGAAATTTTGGAAGAGGAACTATGAGGCCTCTGTGTTTGTGTGTTAATTCACAAAAGAAGCTATATTTAATTGACTTAAAGGAAATTAAGTGCATATATAAATACTCAGAAATATAAAGTAATGTTGTCAGAATGAATTTCAGGCTTAAGTCATCTGGAAAAGTATTCAGTACCAAACTGACCTCTGGTATTGAAGGTAGCTTAAGCTTGTTGGTTTGATTAATATAGATTAATATAGACATATTAAAGTCTCAGAAGTCATCAATGTTAAGCATAATACTTTTGTTGTACCTAGGTTTACTAGACTTTCTATCTCTTGAAAATCTGTCAGCAAGAAAAGTAACTTGGTATGGAAAAGTCTTTTAAGGAAAGTAAGATATGTTTTCAGTAAAAGAAGGCATGAGAATTTATGAAAAAGTATTGCAAAGAGTTATGCATGATCAGGATTTTCTAAGATTGGATTGAATTTAGTTGGGTAAATTGATTTTGTTGGGAGCAAGCTAAGGTAAGGCCTGGATTAAATTTTTCTTTCTGTTAAGAAAATAAAGTTTTCTTGGAATGCGATTTCTGATAACAGATTATGTGAGGTTCTTTACTTTTAAGTGATTCTCCACTTACTTTTGTTATCTCTTGTAACTCTGGTTAAGAAATAAGTATTGTCTCACAGTGACTGATGATTTTTGACCAACTGTTTTAAAACTTTTTTCACAAACTTCCCAATACCAAATTTTAATAGAAGTGGATAAAACTAATTAGATCTTCAAATTATCTTGAATTCTCATGACTGAAAGAATATGACCTCAATCAATAATTTGAATCTAAACAAAAAACAAGGTACACCAGTAAATTATGTAATTATAAAGACAGAATAAGTGCTTATTTCTACTTTTCCTCTTTACTGATTTAAAAAGCAATCGTATAAAAATTTGTGTATGATGTTATCACTGGGACCAAACATAAATACAGATTTTCCAATAGAAACAGAAAGTAAGTAGGTAGAAGCAAGGCTGTACTAGCTTAAGAAATGATTACAGATGGAAGCTTGGAAAAATAGGAACAATTTAAGAAAATAAAAAATGATAAACAAAAAGACTAATGTAAAAAAGTCTATAAATATACACTTGTTCTAATTTCAGCTTGAGATGTATAAAATTATACAAAATAATAAACATAGAAATGTATTGTTAGTTTTGCAACATTTACAGATATAATATTTATAATATACCACAAAAAGTATGGAAAAGGAAAGCATCTACTTAAGTTTAAGGTTTCTATATCTCACTAGAATTAAGTTAGTAAAGATATCAAGCTGATTCTGATAGGTTAAGATATATGTGGTAATCTCTAGAGAAATCAATAAGGAAATGACTCAAAAAATATAGAGTAAAAATCACTAAAGTAATTTAAATGCTACATTAGAAAGTATTCAATTAATTCACAAGATGTAATGAGAAATAGAGCAACACACAAGACAGGGAAATATAAAGTAAAATGATTAAGTATACCCAACTATATAAATAACATTAAATGTGAATGAATTAAATTATATAATCAAAAGGCAGAGACTGTGAATCTGGATTTAAAAAGCAATGAACTTAGTGTCTACATGAGACACACATTAGATGCAAAGATACAAACAGACTGAAAGTGATGGGGTGGAAAATAATACACCATATATGCAGCAATCACAAGAAAGTAGGAATGGCTACCTGGCTATTCAACTGTCAAGCAGAGTAAACTTTAGAACAAACAAAAAATGCTACCACAGATAAAGGGCAAAATTTTTTTATGATTAAAAAAGACAACCTATCAGGAAGAGAGAACAATATAAACACACACATACACATACATCTAAGAACAAAGCACTAAAATGAAGCAAAAAAAAAAATGATAGAAATGATGAAAGAAATACACAATTCAAAATATTGTTTGGAGACTTCAATACCTCACTTACAATAATAAACAACTATGCAGAAAGCAACAAGGACATACAACACTTAAATAATGCCCAAACCAAATATACACAAATGATATCTACAGAACTCTCCATCTAGCAGCTGCAAAATATACATTCTTCTCAAATGCTCATGGCACATTCTCAGGATAGAAACTATTTTAAAGGACAAATCAAAATAAATTTTAAAGGACTGAAATAATACAAAGTATTTTCTTTGACTACAATATAACAAAATTAGAGTAATAGAAAAAAACATGAAAAATTCACAAATGAGTAGAAATTAAAGAACATGGTTCTAACTAAGTAGCCAATGTGTCAAAGAAGAAATCAAAAGGGAAGTTAGAAAAAAAAAATTTGAAGGACTTCCCTGGTGGCCCCGTGGTTAAGAATCCAACTGCCAATGCAGGAACACACATTTGACCCCTAGTCTGGTAAGACTCCACATGCTGCAGGGCAACTAAGCCCTGCACAACTGTGCCACAACTACTGAGATCAAGCCCTAGAACCCATGCTCTTCAACAAGAGAAGCCACTGCAATGAGAAGCCCACCCACTGCAACTGGAAACTAGCCCCCACTCACCACAAGTAGCGAAAACCCCTGCACAGCAACAAAGATCCAGCATAACCAAAAATAAATTCAAAAATCTAAAAATAAAATGCCTTGCAAAAATAAGTAATATATGTGTTTTGCTCTTACTATAATTATACATAAAAACACAGCATTACCTGACACATAATAAATGCCCAGCAAATATTAGCTATCATTTTCCTTACTATAAATCAGCATTCACTTTAAGCACTGTTAAATTTCTTAGCTTATGTGAATATACCTTTATGAGAGATTCCAAAGTATATTTGCTATAAACTATATAAACTACATAAAATAACATATCTATATCATCAGTTCAGTTCACTCAGTCATGTTTGACTCTTTTAGACTCCAGGGACAACAGCACACCAGGCTGCCCTGTCCATCAACAACTTCTAGAGCTTGTTCAAACTCATGTCCATCAAGTCAGTGATGCCATCCAACCATCTCATCCTCTGTTGTCCCCTTCTCCTCCTGCCTTCAATCTTTCTCAGCATCAGGGTCTTTTCCAGTGAGTTAGTTCTTTGCATCAGGTGGCCAAAGTATTGGAGCTTCAGCTTCAGCATCACTCCTTCCAATGAATATTCAGGGCTGATTTCCTTCAGGATTGACTCGTTTGATCTCCTTGCAGTCCAAAGGACTCTCAAGAGTCTTCTCCAACACCACAGTTCAAAAGCATCAATTCTTTGGCACTTAGCTTTCTTTGTGGTCTAACTCGCACATCCATACGTGACTACTGGAAAAACCATAGCTTTGACTAAACAGACCTTGGTTGGCAAAGTAATGTCTCTGCTTTTTAATATGCTATCTAGGTTGGTCATAACTTTTCTTCCAAGGAGCAAGCATCTTTTAATTTCATGGCTGCAGTCACCATCTGCAGTGATTTTGGAGCCCAAGAAAATAAAGTCAGTCACTGTTTCCACTATTTCCCCATCTATTTGCCATGAAGTGACAGGACCAGATGCCATGATCTTAGTTTTGCGAATGCTGAGTTTTAAGCCAACTTTTTCACTCTACTCTTTCACTTTCATCAAGAGGCTCTTCAGTTCTTCTTCACTTTCTGCCATAAGGGTGGTGTCATCTGCATATCTGAGGTTATTGATAATTTCTCCCAGCAATCTTAATTCCAGTTTGTGCTTCATCCAGTCCAGCATTTTGCATGATGTACTCTGCATATAAGTTAAATAAGCAGGGTGACAATATACAGCCTTGATGTACTCCTTTCCTGATTTGGAACCAGTCTGTTGTTCCATGTCCGGTTCCAACTGTTGCTTCTTGATCTGCATACATATTTCTCAGGAGGCAGGTCAGATGGTCTGGTATTCAGGAGGCAGGTCAGATGGTCTGGTATTCCTACGTCTTGAAGAATTTTCCACAGTTTGTTGTGAGCCACACAGTCAAAGACTTTGGCATAATCAATAAAGCAGAAATAGATGTTTTTCTGGAAGTCTCTTGCCTTTTCTATGAACCAACAGATGTTAGCAATTTGATCTCTGGTTCCTCTGCCTTTTTTAAATCCAGCTTGAACATCTGGAAGTTCACGGTTCACGTAATGTTGAAGCCTGGCTTGGAAAATTTTGAGTATTACTTTGCAAGCATGTGATATGAGTGCAATTATGCAACAGTTTGAACATTCTTTGGCATTGCCCTTCTTTGGGACTGGAATGAAAACTGACCTTTTCCAGTCCTGTGGCCACTGCTGAGTTTTCCAAATTTGCTGGCATATTGAGTACAGCACTTTAACAGCATCATCTTTTAGGATTTGATATAGCTCAACTGGAGCTATATCAAATCTATATCATATATTATAGAAAAAAACTATAACAAAAATGAAGTGTGACTGATTATAAAGTTTAAACAAATTATTTGCCTAACAAAGTTAATATAATTTCTCATGAAAATTATGTCTTTCTTTTGATACATGGCATAGTGTTTTTTAGTGACCAAAAAAATGATCAAGAAACTATCAATAATTCAGCCATTTGTTCTGTATCCCAGCTGTGAAAACAATGGTACATTAGTTTCCTACTGCTTCTAATGGTATATTAACTTCTTAAGCTACATACATAGTCACTTAAAATAACACAAATATATTATCTTACAGTTTCAGAGATCAGAAGTTCAAGGTGAGTCTTAGAAGACTGAAATCAAGGTACGTTCAATTTGGAAGCTCCAGGGGGTTCCCACTTCTCTGTCACCTCCAGGATCTAGAGATCAGCTGCCTCCTTGGCTTGCGGCCCCTCCCTTCAGCCTCTCATTTCATCATATTTTCTTTTTTCTGCCTTTGGCTTTCTTGCATTCCTCTTTAAGGACTCTTGTGACTGCCCAGGGCCAGTCCAAGTAATTAAGGATGGTCTCTTGTCTCAAGATCTTCACTTAATTGTACCTATAAAACCTGCTACTATAGGGTAACAGGTTTAGAAACTCTGAAGGTGAGACAAGGGCATCCTTGAGGACCATGACTGTCTCCATATGTAGGTCTCACCAATGAGAGGGAACCTCCATTCAAGCTCTTCTCCTGGCCACTCCACTACTAATTCAGCTGTTCAGTCTCAGACATCAACAGATCCAACTGTTTTCACAAAAGGGTTTTACACACAGTGGCAACTCATGTTCTTGTTCAGGAGGATGGCAGTGAACCATCAAAAATGATACTCAGAATTTAAAAGCATAACAGACTACAGTATCACCCACATACTCTGAAAACATGACTTCTCTACCATCTTGTTTTTATTCACTGGCTTAAATTGATCTGTAAAAGTCAACATTCTCCTGAAGAGAAAAGATCTTCCCTTACCACTACTCCTTACAAAGCACTTTGCAAAATACAAGCAGGCATAAAGTTTTCTTTAAGACCAAAAATAACAAAATCCCTTTAAAACAAACTTGTTAAAATATGTAAATATTTGAAAACATTAAGAAATGTTAAACTAGAACTAAAACCTCTTCTTACCATATACAACATATTTCAGTTGGAGATTTTTAATGACTTCTTCCACAGTAGGTTTATACTCCAGAAAACATGTATAAACACCACTCATGCTTTCCTCAAAGTTCTGGAATACAAGGCTTCCTGTGGAGGTGATTTGTGCAGTGCTGTTTTCTAACAGAATAAGAAGATACAGTGATCAGTGGCTTAAATAACATGAAACTGAAATAAAGTAACAAGCTATTTTCTAAACAGAGAAAAGCCATCCAAATTTACCTGCTATACATTAAAGAAGTCGAGGGAACACAGTCATTGTGTCTGGTGTTTCTTGACAGTAGGTGCCAAGATGTACTTCTATCAGAATTTCACTAACCAGAGGTCATGAAGTGTGTAGCTGCCTAAGTGGTAAGAGGCTAAAAATCACACATACATGATGTGCTCCTAATCTGCCTGCTGCATTGAGATGGCATGATCAATATTCATAAACATATAAAATAGTATATGTTTATATACTGTCAAGTATTTATATATACTGTCAAGTAACTATATCTATATATATACATATAAATATTTTATAGATGAGTTATGTTCTCAGTAAGCATACAAACTATATATTAAAGGGATGAAACACTGTATCTGGAACAAAGACTAACTCAATATAATCACCGACAGCTAGGGACTGGTTGTCATTACACAGTTACTAGGCAAAAGCTGGATTACATCTCTAAGAGTTGCACAAGAAAGAAAATATAGGTTGGATAACTTCATGGCCAGAGTCACACAATCAGAATTGCTGTGCTAGACGTCAGAACTGGATGTAAGATCTCTTGCAACTTCAACATTACTTAAAGTAGCAAATGGGAGAAAGCCATGTTATGTAATGGAAAAGAAGCCTGATTTAAAAGGATTAAGACTTGGATCTGAGGTGTACCTTTCTCACAAACTGTAACTAAGGGATAACCACTTAATCTTTTTGAAGTCTAGCTCCTTCATTTGTACAACAAAGAATCATAAAATATGATAATATATCTCATAGAATTGTTTTTGTATAACAAATATAAGGAATGCTAAAGTACTTGAAAAAGCTATGTCATTAAGCAATTAAAGGTTGTTATTCTGAAAGTTCATAACCATGGTTCTGCAATAGAAAAATTATTAGACATTAAAATGCACTTACTTAGTAATTTAATAAACCATTCATAACAATTAAAAATATTATCTCATGAAATAATTGCTCATTTTCTACTATAAGGAAATAATTTATTGCCCATAAATGTGAAATTGACATTTATTTTGAAGCAATTACTTCAAAATAAGACAAAAAAATTAGTGTTATTATTAAGCAATTTTAATCATTAATTTCTTCACTAACAATTTGTTGGGTTTCTAGACATGCAAAGCCCTGCTTCAGATATTGAAGGAGAAATGAATAGATGGATACATCTGCCCTCAAATGTGCTACATAGAGCATTATGCCTTGAGAACTCCCATTTCTATATCCTGGATGAAGCTGAAAAATGTGACATAAATTTAGAATGAATTTCTATTGTATTGCCTATTTCTTCATGAATATCTTTTAATGAAAGAGTATATATTTATCATAACATGCTGTCTCCTTTTTGGAACAGATAAAATTTTTTCAAGTGCAAAGACTGATATATCATATCATATGATAAAAGGTGCCCACAAGTTGTAAAGAAATTTTAGAATAATATGTCAGCAATGAGGTTATGTATTCCCTGGCATTAATTTGAAACAGAAATTTCCCCAAACAGAAGCATCAATTAAAAAGTGTATTAATATATATGAGTGCCTACTACAACATTAAATGTAATGACCACCAGAACATTTAGTATCGTAACAATTTGTAAGAAAATACTCTCTGGCTACATTCTTATTTTAAAACATTTAAAAGTCACACACTTTGAAGAAATGCCCAGAGGATTTCAGAGCCAGGAGAAGAATCCACTTAACAAATACCACTTACCAAACTGACTTTTAAATAAATAAGTTTAAATGGGATGCCAAGTGAAAACGCAATAACATATCACTATAAGAACTAATATAACAACAGACAGTCAATAAATAATTGAACCAAACTCTGTACTTCTCTCTCTAGAATTCAGCTTGATCATCTAAAAATTTAGAGTTGGATTCAATTTCTAGAAACCCATGCCTCAGAGCTCTCTAAAATGACATGGCAGAATTTAAGCACAATTTCAGTTTAGCTTACTCTTTCAAAAAATAGGTTTATACTTTTGCTTTCTGCTCAGATACGGAGAGTGAATATAACAGCATTAACATCATATAACAATAAGGGAAAAGACAGACAAAGTGTTAACCAGTGAACTCTCTTGAACCTATCAAACCCCTCAGGCAGGTAGGGCAGCTAGTCACCTGAAATCCAGGAATGTACAGTGCCTACAGGAGAACCTGAACCCAAGCATTTGCTTCAAAACTGGCTGAAAGGCTTCAGTGAATTGCTAAAAGCCAAGTGCTAACCAGTGTGTGCATGTGAAACCTCTGAGGATCAGAGATGGGGGTGGGTAGAGGAAGTTGCACCCTCTTACAGGCTTTTACTTTCATGAAAACCTCTGGGTGTTCAAAAGGAAGATCAAGGGAACCCTGAGCAAAAGTCTCACAGGGTGCTGGCTGGAGGGGGTCCAGCAGCCCTATCAAAACTCTACCCACATCCATTTCCCCTGCCTCCAGGTAAGGAGCAATGTTTGAACCTCCAATGGGAGAAGAAACAAAAATCATTATCAAGAGCACTGGGGAAAAATGTTGCCACTAGAGAAGGAAACAGGAAGGAAAAAAATCACCCTTGAGGCAGAGTCAGCAAGAAGTACCAGGCCAACACTACAGCTAGATGGAGGAGAGGATGAAGCACTTCTGAAGGCCACACCCACAAGACTGGGGCGCCACAGCTGTCCAAGGCTTAATCAGAGCACTAGACAGCCCCTCTCTCCCAACTGCCCATCCCTAGCAAGAGCCTAGCAACACAGTGAAATCAAGCTAAGAGAGTTATAAGAAAGGGATTCTCTCTGAGGAAGTCAAAGAGAAATCAAAGCCAAAGATGAGATACTGGAGATAAAAAAAATTTTAGTGACCATGGCAATAACCAATATCAAAGTCAGACAATTCTTGACTAATAAAAACTCCTAATAGTAAGGTTTAATACTATTTTTAAAAGTGTTCATCTCAAATATAACAATACCTATCTCAATGTTTACTATCTTATTCAAAATGTCAAACTTTAACAAAAATTAAGAAGCATACAGATAGGTAAGAAATGACACACTTTCAAAACACCAAGTTATGACACAGATGTCAGAAGTATCAGACAGTTTACTTAAAATAACTATGAAAGATGCATTAAATAATTTAATGGAAAATATAGAAAGCATGCAAGATCAGATAGGAGATTTCAGTAGAGATTGAAACTCTATGAAATAATCGAATGGAAATGTTGGAACTAAAACCAAAACAAACAAAAACTATTAAAAAAAAAAGTAACACAGATGAAATTTTCTTTCAGTGGGCTCATAAAGAGGTTTGACATGGCTAAGAAAAGAATCAATGACTTGAAGTTAGGTCAAAAGAAATTTATCTAGCCAGAATCACAAAAAATACCTCCAAGAAGAATGAATCCAAGAGTTACAGAACAATTTCAGTGTTCATAAGGGAGATAGGAACTTCAGAAAGAGCAGAGGAACAGGAATGAGCAGAAGAAACACTGGAAAATAAAATGAGACTTTGAAAATTAATGACAAACCGAAAAACAGATTCAAGAAGCTTATAGAACACAAAGCAGAATAATACAAATAACAACAACAAAAATGCATTTAGTGTTTAAATCACTGAAGTGAAAGGAAGAGAGAAAACCTTTAAATTAATCAGAAAAAAAAATAGCACAGTGCCTACAGAGAGACAAGAACAAGTTTATAGCAGACTTCTCATAAGAAACCACGAAAGCGAAAAGAATACAGAATGCCATCTTTGGAATGCTGGAAAAAAATTGCCAGTACAGAATTCTACAACCATCAAAAGAAAAAGATAAACCAATTTAAGATATAATCAGAAATCAATGAAACTGAAAACAGAAAAGTACCACAGAAAAAGTAAGTCTAAAGCTGGTCCCTTGAAATGATTGATAAAACTTGCAGCCAGAAAGACCAAAATGAAGAAGAGACACAACCAATGTCTGGAGTGAATAAGGGCATAGCATAGAGATCCTGAATATATAAGAAGATAACAAGAAAATGTCACAAATGATGAACATTAATTCAACAAGCTGAAGAAAATCTAAGATGGGCAAAATTCCTTGAAAGATGCAAACTACAAAAAGTCACAAAATGGTGAGGGGAAAATCCTAGTCCTACCTTTGTTAGATTACTATCTGTGAACTCTAAAGCCAGACTTCAAAGGCACATGCCTTCAAGAAAAGCACCTTGCTCTCTCTCTCTCTCAGTGCCTTCCTTTTCCACATATAAAGGGGTGAAAATGGCTGTACTTACTGCAAAGAGCTACTGCAAAATTTAAATGACTGGTATATGTAAATTGCTTAGAACAGTATCTGCTACATGATGAAAGCATACCTGTTGACTACTTTTATAAAACTGAAAATAAAAACACTAAAATTAAAATACATTTACAGAATATATCCATATATGTGTGTATGCAGACATTCACTACATGTATGAATATGCATGCAATAATATATGCATGTATTTGTGTGTATTCATACATGTAGTAAATGCATAAAAAAAAGTTAAGCAATAATATTGTAAAAGTTTAGGATAGCATTTACCTGACAGGGGTTGGGAACAGAAGAATGGGATTTTTAAACATTAGAAGGTTCAACAGTCTTGAGAATGGTATACCTTGGCTTCTATTGTAAGATGTTGGTTTTATTATGCTTCATAATTTATATACACACACACACATATATATCTTATCCAGATTTGTATATGTCAGATGCTTCATAATAAAAATATTAAAGTAGATTAAGATATAATCTACAATCTCATTTTTAAGAAACATAGTAAGGATGCAATTACAGGGTAGAGCTCAACATATGTGTGTGTATGTGCTTCCATAGGTTTGTGTGAACATTTAGAAAAGTGGGAAAGTCACACACCAAAAAGAGTTAATTCATCAGAATAGTATTAGAACCGAAGTAAAAGATACAGGTCTCCTTGTAATAAATGTACTACTTTTCTAAACCAAAAATTTTGGAAGGGAGACAGAGACCAGGGGAGGTGTGGGAGTGGGCAGGGGAGCGAAAGAGAAAAAGAGCTGACCAAATCTAAGACTTGGTCCCTACCTTCACAACTATCTAAACAGTCTGGGTATTTCTCTCCGAAGGAATGCTCAAGTACATAATTACAAGTTTCTTTGGGTCAACTGGAGGAGAACTATCTTTGGAATATCCATAAAAATAAAACAAGTACAGTGTAGTTTAACCTACAGTCCAAAAAGCTCTATTTTTCAGCCTTTAAGAAAAGCAGACATTTTCTACATCTTTCAACAATAACAGTGATAGGGCTGAGCTTTAAAGCCAGCAGACAGCAAACTATGATATGACACTGCACTGAAAAACAAACTGTAATCACGCTGTCAGAATTCTAGAATTTTCTGGGAATAGTTTTTATAAATATAAAACCATTGCATCAATATGATTTTATCCTTACCTGGAAACAGCTACATTTTTGACATCTATTTTCCATTATGAAAGTGAGTAAAATAAAATATCACTTCCAGATAAAGGATTACAAATTCACATACATTCTATACATTGCAATACAAACTGCAAGACCTCTCCTGGCTTCTTAGAGAAGAACAACTTTCACATCTCAATTTCCAAGTCAAAGGGGTAACAAACTATAAATCAGTAAGTTAAACGCCTCTTTTTTGAACTTACAGAGTTTTAATATCAAATGTAAAATATACATAATATATATCTTTTAGTTATATTATGTGCTTTCAGAGAGCAATAAAAATAAAATCTGATTATATTTTCAGTATTGGATGCCTTTACACTTGGCCCATTTCACTGATTTATAGCAACTGCTCAACTTCTCAGAATGTCTGTTATCTAGGCAGATTCCTTCCTATCTCCTAGTACTACAGTCAGGCAGAGACTAAGTCTGCTCCTCGCATCTCCCACAAAGCTTATTAGCACAATGGCGTCCACCAGGTAGTCACTAGCTAAGAGCTGAATAATTCAGCTTGGAACACACACCACCTAGCCCAGAGTGTGGAGTAGCTCTTTAAACCTTGAGCTATTTTAGAATCAAGTTAATTCAAACATAATCCATATTGTTTGGTCAGGATTTTGGTCAGAATGAAATATAAGATAAGAAACAAAAAAATCATAACTACTAATAAAGTCTCAAGTTGCCCCTATTCGGGGCTATGTAAAGCAAGATCAGAGTTTTAAATCTAGAGCTCAAAGTACTCATTTGTATTTTTAACAAAAGCAAGAATCATATTTGTTTTTTCATACATACTTTGTTAACAAAAGTATAACAGGTAACCAAAATGATTTTATGAAGTTTATAATAAAAGGAACACTTTTTTGAAATATGAGTGCTTAGAGAATTCTCCAGTTTAATCATTCATTATGTCTCTATCTCAAATTAAGATCTATGAAAAATGGTCACACCATCTACATTTTTAGATTCTAACTCCAAGAACAAATCACAAGAAGTGAGCTACTAGATAAATGTATATGAGATAAAAATATTGTTTTTGTTCTGGGTACATTTCATACATATCACTTTTAATTATGACAACTGAAACAGAGTCCTACCTGAAATGATTTTTCCTTTAGGCCCATGCCACTGGAATGATGGGTCTATCAGTTCGGAATTCCGCAGACGCTGGGTTACACATAACACATGTGGACTCTTTTGATGGAGCATAACATATACTTTCACTGAAAATACAATATTAAAATGTCCCAATAAAATTTTATGTTCATTCATGTTCTATAATGGCTTACATTTTTGTAGTCTGGGCAACTTGTGTTCAGAAGTTTTCTTTGGATTATTGCTATTGCTTGGTAAGAATTAAATATAACTGGATTCCAGTAACTAGCTTTCAAAAATATACACTTATTGTGTGTATGGGTATATCTTAATCTTAGCATAAATTATTGGCCTTTTTATTCAGAGTTCATGCATACTTATTGTACTCTCAGAAAATTATTTTAATTACAAAGTATTAAGATAATTCTATATCACGACTTTTTTTGCCAAGATACCAAATCCGAAAGAAACTGACATGATAAATTTGTTTAGATTATAGGAATAATACATTATCCACAGTGATGTAACACAACATACTGAATTTTAGAATTGTAATGTGATTAAAAAAATGACAAATACGTGCTTTGATTGATTTTAATCACTAAGCATTTTCTCAATTTGCTTTAAAATTTAAACAATACTGTTCATTAAACAAGCAAAAATAGGATTGTCTAGGAGATAGAAAAGGAACACAGTAAAGATTCAGTTATTTTGAATTTACTCATAAGGAAGATTTTAGGAAAGCTTCTAGCAACTCCTCAGTAATTTCACAGCAACACTTCACTGATCAACCATATACTAAGATTTCTGTGATCCAGTAAGATAAAAATTGTTTATGAGAATTAAAACTCTCCTTGACTTTGTACAGAGACTCTCTCTAGAATTCACCATACAGCATCATGTGTACTGAATGCGGCTTTTTGATAGCTACCCTTGCTTAGGTTAAGCAAGTTCCCCTCTATTCTTAGATGTATGTTTTCCTGGGACACTTACACCTATGTTCATAAATGTAATGTGCATAATTTTCTTATATTATCCTTTGTCTTTTTCCAATTTGTACAAAATTTGTGATTTAGTATTTAGCATTATTGTTATTATTTAGCATTATTAAGTTAGGCATCTAAGATTATAATAGACAGATAAAAGGAATTAGGCAGATTTTTTCCTATTAATGTTCCCTGAAAGAATACGTAAAGTGTTTTTGTCCCTAGAAACTGTATAGTCTGGTACTTACTTTTGACAAGGAAGGAAACAGCAAAACAAACTTTTTATTACCAATCAGGAAAATTTAATTATTAGTTTACTAAGTACTCTAATCAAGTCTGTTTCAGAAGCTTACATTTTGATAGTTATTCATTATAAGTTTATTATATAAAATTATTCAGAATATTAAGCTATTATATTTAAATTTTACCATATCTCAATTTATTCATAATATTTTTATACATGAGTTATTCTCTTATGAATCAAGGCAGCTTTTAGTTCCAATCCACTTCTTCGCTGGTCTCAATTTTTCCTCTTATTTTCTACTTACCTCAGTTTAAATGTCTCTTCTTTTTTTCTACTTTTATTAAATGCTTCTAGTATTAAAGTGTCACTCCTCAGCACAAGTTACTGGCCCTTTGGTAAGGACACTTTGTGTGGGATTTGGGCTGACCCTGATGACTTCATTTTAACTTGATTCTACTTGATTTTACTTCTATAAAAATTTTGTCTCCAGATAAATTCATTTTCTAGGAAACCAGGGACTAGGACTTAAACACATGACTTTACAGAGAAGCATAATTTAGCCCACCATACCAAGACTCAATTGTTTTTTCTTAACTGAAATACGAATTCATTTTAAGGATACATTTAAGCATATCTGATAAAAGAAAGTAATAAAAAGGGAAGGTAGTTACATATGACTGTTTTATAACTTAAGTTTAAAAACTATAGCTTTAAAACAAAAACTGCGATAAAAGTTGTGCTATCAGTGAAAATGACAGAGTAAGGAACTCCAAAATCATCCCCGTCATAAATGTAATATGAAAAATAACAGTGTGGCACATACTGTTAGAATCAACATTTTCAGAACTCTAGAAATTAATCAAAGACTTGCAGCAACCCAGGAAAAATGTATTTTAAAAAAACCAACTGAATCTCAGTGTGATGGGCTGAATTATGCTTCTCCCTAAAGTCATATGTTTAAATTCTAATCCCTAGTTCCCCAGAAAGTGAACTTATTTGGAGATAGAGTTTT
The DNA here is from genome assembly GCF_019320065.1 of Cervus canadensis. Classification (NCBI taxonomy): domain Eukaryota; kingdom Metazoa; phylum Chordata; class Mammalia; order Artiodactyla; family Cervidae; genus Cervus; species Cervus canadensis. The sequence goes on along the minus strand of NC_057388.1, from coordinate 5,110,797 downwards.
TATAGAAGTAATCAAGTTAAAATGAGGTCATCAGGGTAGGCCCAAATCCAGTAGGACTAGTATCCTTATAAAAGATGGAAATTTGGACATATAGACAAAGAGGAAAACTATGTGAAGAGACATAGGGAGATGTCCATCTCCAAGCCGAGAGAACAGGTATTTTCCCTGCTGCCCTCAGAAGGATCATCCAAGCCTGAGTGACTGGACTTCAATCCTTCAAAACAGTAAGACAAAACATCCCCATTGTTTAACTCACCCAATCTGGTAGTTCTTTACAATAGCCCTAGCAAAGTAACAGGCCAGGTAAAAACAGTGACTTCGTAGCATTTTGAGTCGCCCTGTTTCCAGGAGAACCAGCAGCCTGGCAGTCAGCAAAAAGGGAGCTGGGGGTAGATGATCTCCACTGCCTCCTTCCCAGAGAACTGTCATTAGCTGACCTTCCTACCTTCTGTCCCTAGAAGGCACCTTCACAAAGCTATCTTTACATGACCTAATTGAGAGCATACCCACTGTAAAATAAAAGCCTTTTCCCCCAAAGAATCTGTTTAAAAACAACTAGAGGCTACTTAACTTTGTAAATGCCTGAAGCAGTGGGAACATCTGAGGTAAACATCATTCTAACCAAAAACCTTACAAGGAAAAGCTGGGCATGACATGTCTATGGGAGCTTTGAGAAGTTTGAACACATTACTAGGAAAAAAGAAGGCCAAAGCCTGCACAGAGTCGGGCACGTGAGCAAGACTGGGCATGCTCAATAAGAATGAGAGGCCTTAAAGTTCTCACCTCTGGCTGAAACTGAGTCTCTGCAAAGCAGAAAGTGAAGGATACAGCAGAGCTGTCGACTGTCAGGCTAAATATTTAAGATATGCCACAACAGGCACAGAAAGATCTTCAGAAAATACTAGGAGACTAACTGGTTCAGCTGTTTAGTGAAATCTCTGTTGAACCATCTAACGAAGCAGAGACTTCAGTGACCACAGATGGCAAAGAATACAGAATTTAAAGTGAGTTCAGAAAAGCCACTAAACAAATGCTACAGGAATACCTCGTTCTATTATACTCTGCTTTACTGTACCTAACAGATTTTACATTTGTTAATCTTCAATGGTTTATAGCAACTCTTGAGTTTCAAATGCTGGCTAGCATTTTTTAGCAATAAAGTGTTTTCTTCTCTTTTTAAAAAGATTTTATTGCAGTATAATTGATTCACAATGTTGTATTAGTTACAGGTGTACAGCAAAGTGAGTCATTTATACATATAACCGCTCTTCAAAATTCTTTCCCCATACAGGCCATTAAAGAGCATGAGTAGAAGCAGGCTCTTATTTGGGGCTTCCCTGGTGGCTCAGTCGGTAAAGAATCTGCCTGCAATTCAGGAGACTCCGGTTCGATTCCTGGGTTGGGAAGACCCCCTGGAGAAGGGAAAAAGCTGCCCACTCCCGTATTCTGTCCTGGAGAACTCCCTGGACCGTACAGTTCGTGGGGTCGCAGAGTCAGACAGGACTGAGTGACTTTCACTTCTGGCTTCCCTGGTGGCTCATACGGTAAAGCATCTGCCTGCAATGCAGGAGACCTGGGTTTGATCCCTGGGTTGGGAAGGTCCCCTGCAGAAGGGAAATGGCAACCCACTCCAGTACTCTTGCCTGGAAAATCCCACGGATGGAGGAGCCTGACAGGCTACAGTCCATGGGGTCACAGAGAGTCAGACACGTCTAGCCACTTCACCTCACTTTGGTAGCTCAGCAGGAAAGAATCTGCCTGCAGTGCAGGAGACCTGGGTTCAGTCCCTGGGTCGGGAAGGTCCCCTAGAGGAGGGCATGGCAGCCCACTCCAGCATTCTTGCCTGGAGAATCCCACGGACAGAGAAGCTGAGCGGGCGACAGTCCGCAGGATCGTACAGAGTCAGACGTGACTGAGCACAGCGCAGGCTCGTATTAGTTATCTCTTTTACATGTGTGTGTGTATTTGTGTGTGCACACTCAGCCATGTCCAGACTGCTGCAACCCCATGGACCGCAGCCCGCCAGGGCCCTCTGTCTGTGGAATTTTCCTAGTCATGTCTGTAAGTCAATCCCAACCTCCCAGTTTATACCTCCCGCCCTCATCCCCTGGTGACCATAGGTTTGTTTTCTACATCTGGGACTTTGCTTCTACTTTGTAAGTTCATTTGTACCCTTCTCTCGGTTCCTCATATAAGCAGTATCACATGATACTTGTATTTCTCTGTCTGACTTACTTTACTATGACAGCCTTTAGGTCCACCCATGTTGCTGCAAACAGCATTAGTTTTTCCTTTATCGCTGAGTAATATTCCATTGTATATATGTACCACATTTTTTTTTATCCATTTCTCTTTTGATATACATTTAAGCTGCTTTCATGTCCTGGCTACTGTAAATAGAGCTGCCATTTAACAGCAAAAAGTACATGAAAACTGAGGTGCATATATCTTTTCAAATTATTATTTTCTCCAGATATATGCCCAAGAGAAGGATAGAGTATTTTTTATTTAAGGTACATATACTGGTTTTTAACCAAATGCTATCGTACACTTAACAGACTACAGTACAGTGCAAATATAACTTTTATGTGCATGGGTAAAGCAAAAAAATTCATGTGCTTTGCTTTACTGTGATACTCACTTTATTGTGATGACCTGGAACCAAACGTGCAATATCAGTCGGTGATGGATAGGGAGGCCTGGCGTGCTGCGATTCATAGGGTCGCAGAGAGTCAGACACGACTGAGCGACTGAACTGAACCAATAAACTAAGGAAGCATAGTCATAGGCAGGAAAAAAAAAAGCAACCAATAGAAACTGTCTCTCAGGAAAGCCAAAGTTTGGAGTTACTGGACAAAGACTTTAAATCAATTACTTTAAATATGATCAAATAATATCATGGCTTTAAAAAGGTATGAAAATGATGTTTCTCCAAATAGAAAATATCAATAATAGGATAGAAATTATCTTAAAAAGATAAATTCTGGATTAAAACGTACAATAGCAACTGAAAATTGACAATAAAGAATAAACAGCAGATCTGAGCAGACAGGAGAAAAAAATCAGCAAACTTTATGATGTATCATTGTGAGAGACAGACAACCTGAGAGACAAAATAATAAGTTAAAAAAAAAACAAACCATTTTCAGAGACCTTTGGGAAACCATCAAACATATTAGTGTACATACATTTGTATACATACACAAACATACACACACACACACATATACATAAAAGTGCCATGGAATAGTGAAAAGGACAGAAATAATAGCACTTTCCCAAACTGATGAAAAACAATCTACACATCAAAGAAGCTCAATAAACTCAAACTCGCATAAATTAAAGAGATCCACACCTTAGACACATCATAATCAACTGTGAAAATCCAAAAACAAAGAATCTTGAAAGCAGTAGGAGAGAAGCAACTCACTATATACATGACCCTCAATGAAAGTAGCTTACATTTCATCAGAAACCATAATGAAACAGCAAGTCTGAACAGACCTAAAACTTCCTTCAAGAAAAAGTCCAGCACCAGTTGAATTCATTTGTGAATACTGACAAACAAGTAAAGTAGAATGAACAATACTTCATAAACTTCCAAAAAAAAAAAACAGACGAGGAAGGAACACACCCAAAACACAACCCAACTCATTTTACGAAGCCATTATTGCTCTAAAATCAAAATCAGACAAAGATAAAAAAGCTACAGACCACTTTTCCTGAAAAATATGTACATAATAATCCTCAAAATACCAAACCCAGCAGTGTGAAAAAGGGTTATACATCATAATCAACTCAGATTTATTCCAGAAATGCAAGGCTAGTTCAAACTACAAAAATCAACCAATGCAATACATTATTAAATCACTGGAATGGACAAAAACCACACGATTATCATAGTATATGGATAAAAGCATCTGACTGAATCCAACACCCCTTCACAATAAATGCACTCAACAAACTGAGTATATTTATGGGCACTCAGTAATGTCTGACTCTTCGCGGCCCCATGGACTGTAGCCCGGCAGGCTCCTCTGTCTATGGAACTTTCCAGGCAAGAATACTGGAGCAGGTTGCCATTTCTTTCTCCTGGGGATCTTCACAACACAGGGACTGAACCAGTGGTGGGTTCTTTACCAGCTGAGCCATTAGGGACAGTTCTCTTGGAACAGAAGGGAACTTTCTTAATCTGATCAAGGACATCTACAAAATTTACTGCTAACATAGTACTCAATAGTTAAAACTAAAACATTTCCCAGCCCTCCAAGTTCAGGAACAAAAGGTTATCTGTTAACAGCAATACTAAACTGGAGGTTCTACCTAAAACAACTAGCAAGGGAAAAAAAGGCATTCATATTGTAAAGGAAGAAATAAAACTACCATGATTTGCAGATCACATGATATGATATGCATAAAATTAAAAAAAACTCCCCCTGCCTCCTGTTAAAAATAGAGCTAATAAATGATTCAGCAAGATGAAGGATACCATATCAGTTTGCAAATCTCAATTATATACAATTGTATACAACAGCATTGAGCAATCAAAACACTAAATTGAGAAAAACATTCTATTTACAGCAGCATCAAAAAAAGAATAAAATATTCAGGGATAAATTTAACAAAAATAGTACAAGACATACACTGAAAACTGTAAAACATCATTGAGGGAAAGTAAAGAATAACTAAGGCTTCCCTTGTGGCTCAGCTGGTAAAGAATTCGCCTGCAATGTGGGAGACGTGGGTTCAATCCCTGGGTAGGGGAGACCCCTGGAGAAGGGAAAGACTACCCACTCCAGTATTCTGGCCTGGAGAATTCCATGAATAAAGACATTCCATGTTCATGAATTGGAAAACCATAGTGTTAAGGTGATAATACTCCCAAATTTGATCTACAGTTTCAATGAAATCCCTATTAAAATCCCAATGGGTTTTTTCCCCAAAACTTGATAAAGCTGATTCTAGAATAACATGGAATTTCAAGGGACCTGAAGTAACCAAATCAATCTTGATAAAGAGAAAACCTGCAGTACTCACACCTGATAATTTCAAAACTTACTATAAAGCAACAGAAATCAATACAGTATGTGTGGTACTGGCATAAAGATAGATGTAAAATCAAAGGAAAAAAATTTAAAGTCCATAAAAAACATACATCTATGGCAAACTGTTCTTCAACAAGGGCACCAAGACATTCAATAGAGAAGGAAAAGTTTCTTAAACAAATGGTGCTGGAACAAATGAATATCCACATGCAAAAGAATGAAATTTGACTTCTGCTGCATACCATATGCAAAAATCAATTCAAAATGGATCAAAGACCCAAATATAAGCACTAAAACTGTAAAATGCTTTTAAGGAAATGGAGGAATAACACTTTATGGCTGTTGATTAAGCAATTATTTCTGATACATGACTCCAGAAGCACTAGTACCAAAGAAAAAGTAGGGATCAGATTTTATCAAAGTTTAAAATGTGTACTTTAAAAAGCACTATTAAAAAGTGAAAACAAAAATCCACAGAAGAAAATATTTGATAATGCTCTAGTATCCAGAACATATTTAAATAAAAAAAAAAAAACTCTTCCATCTCAATAACAAATTAACAACCAAATTAAAAATGGGCAAAGGACTTGAAAAGGCATTTCCGTAAAGAAGCTATCCAAGTGGTCAATAATCACATGAAGAGAGGTTCCACATTATTAGTCAAATATGGAAATGCAAATAAAAACCACAATGAGAATCCACTTCATACACACTAGGATAGCTACACTCTTAAAATTTGGACAATAATCAATGTTAATGTGGATGCTGGGAAATTTGAATCCTCACAAATTTCTGGTGTCAAAGTACAACAGTTCAGACTCCTTGAAAAATAGTTTGGAAGTTCCTCAAAATGTTAAACACAGAGTTACCATATGTCCCAGCAATTTTACTCCAAGGTACATACCCAAGAGAATTGAAAACATATGTTCACATAGAAACTTGTCCAGAAATGTTCATAACAGCATTAGTCAAAAAGTGGAAACTTCCTAAATATCCATCAGTTGATGGATACACAATTGCAGTATATCCATTCAATGGGATATTATTCAGCCATAAGTGAAATACTAACACATTATATAATATAAATGAACCTTGAAAACACCATTCTAAGTGAAAGAAGCCAGACACAAAACATCACACAGAGTGATTTCACTTAAATGGAATGTCCAGAATGGGCAAATTCATGGAGACAGACAGTAGATTAGTGGTTTCCAGGGGCTGGAGTGTGACTATTTAATGGGTATGGTGGTTTTATTTCTACAGTGATGAAAATGTTGTGAAATGACATAGTGCTGATGATTTCACAATCTGGTCAATATACTAAAAACTACTCGATTGGATACTTTAAATAAGTGGATTTGCCTCACTTACAAAAATACCAAAAAGTTACAGATGATTTACCTCATGTTACTACTGCAAAATCTTATTAATCCAAAATCTTCATGATATATAGATCTCATTTTTAAAAAATTTTAGCATAAGAACTTCATACACCTAATATTATGTTTATTATACAAGCAAAAACACTGTAGGCAACTTTAATTAGATAACTTTTAGAAATAATTATTTTTGTACTTTGAAGCAGTTACAGCAAACAGAATTGGACTATATGAATCCAAATCTGTGGAAACAACTTATAATCCATTTCCACAGAAGGAAAAGGGCCATAGGAGACAACAATATAGGGAACATTAGTTTTTGGCAAAAGATTGACAAAATTTAAAACAAAATTTAAAATTTAAAACTTTCTTACAATTAACTGATAATCTATTAATACCTGGAATATTTGGTGATCCCACTATTTTCACTGAATCTTGGGGCAAGTTAGCATTTCTTGGTAATCGATCCAAATATCCAACTATCAAAAAAAAAAAAAAAGACAGAAATAATCAACAGTCTGGTTCACCAGAAATTTCAAAACATTCAAATAGTACACTGTCTTACAATATTTGATGTTTGTTTAAGGGAAGCCATGAATCAACATCTGACATCTGGTACCTGTTCCAGCTTCAATGAAATTAATATACCCACTGCTTCCCCTGTTTATCTCAGCTCCAACTTTTTCTACATCCACTTAGAATACTCTCACTTTTTTTTTTTTTTTAATTTTTTTATTAGTTGGAGGCTAATTACTTCACAACATTTCAGTGGGTTTTGTCATACATTGATATGAATCAGCCATAGATTTACACTTATTCCCCATCCCGATCCCCCCTCCCATCTCCCTCTCCACCCGATTCCTCTGGGTCTTCCCAGTGCACCAGGCCCGAGCACTTGTCTCATGCATCCCACCTGGGCTGGTGATCTGTTTCACCATAGATAGTATACATGCTGTTCTTTTGAAATATCCCACCCTCACATTCTCCCACAGAGTTCAAAAGTCTGTTCTGTATTTCTGTGTCTCTTTTTCTGTTTTGCATATAGGGTTATCGTTACCATCTTTCTAAATTCCATATATATGTGTTAGTATGCTGTAATGTTCTTTATCTTTCTGGCTTACTTCACTCTGTATAAGGGGCTCCAGTTTCATCCATCTCATTAGGACTGGTTCAAATGAATTCTTTTTAACGGCTGAGTAAAATTCCATGGTGTATATGTACCACAGCTTCCTTATCCATTCATCTGCTGATGGGCATCTAGGTTGCTTCCATGTCCTGGCTATTATAAACAGTGCTGCGATGAACATTGGGGTGCATGTGTCTCTTTCAGATCTGGTTTCCTCAGTGTGTATGCCAAGAAGTGGTATTGCTGGGTCATATGGCAGTTCTATTTCCAGTTTTTTAAGGAATCTCCACACTGTTTTCCATAGTGGCTGTACTAGTTTGCATTCCCACCAACAGTGTAAGAGGGTTCCCTTTTCTCCACAGCCTCTCCAGCATTTATTGCTTGTAGACTTTTGGATAGCAGCCATCCTGACTGGCATGTAATGGTACTTCATCGTGGTTTTGATTTGCATTTCTCTGATAATGAGTGATGTTGAGCATCTTTTCATGTGTTTGTTAGCCATCTGTATGTCTTCTTTGGAGAAATGTCTGTTTAGTTCTTTGGCCCATTTTTTTGATTGGGTCATTTATTTTTCTGGAATTGAGCTGCAGGAGTTGCTTGTATATTTTTGAGATTAATCCTTTGTCTGTTTCTTCATTTGCTATTATTTTCTCCCAATCTGAGGGCTGTCTTTTCACCTTACTTATAGTTTCCTTTGTAGTGCAAAAGCTTTTAAGTTTCATTAGTTCCCATTTGTTTAGTTTTGCTTTTATTTCCAATATTCTGGGAGGTGGGTCATAGAGGATCTTGCTGTGATTTATGTCGGAGAGTGTTTTGCCTATGTTCTCCTCTAGGAGTTTTATAGTTTCTGGTCTTACATTTAGATCTTTAATCCATTTTTAAAGATCCAAATCCCCACCCTTCAGGACACACATAAGTCCTTCCTCCCTCAAACCTTCTGTTTGCCTTCCTCATTCTTATCTCTTTAGTACATCATCTGCAACACTCACTCTACACTGTATCACAGTTCTTCATGCATAGATATAATTTTCCTTATTTCATTATAAGATCAAGAGTAGGATCAATGTTTGTGTCAACTTATCAAGAATTGGTATCTTTTGGCCACCTTCATCCAATTCTGCCACTCCGTTTCCTTTGGTAACCACAAATCTGATCTCTTTTTCCATGAGTTTGTTTTTGAAATATAATTAATCCACAATGCTATGCTAGTTCCTGTTATACACACAGTGATTTGATGTTTGTATAGATTTAAAAATGATCACCATGGTAAGCCTAGTTATGATAAATCACTATACAAAGACATTACATACTATTGCCTATACTCGCGCTGTATATTTCAAACCTGTGACTCATTTATTTTGCAACTAGAATTTCATACCACTTAATCTCCCTCACCTATTTCTTTCCTCCCATCTGGCAAACACCTGTTTGTTCTCAGTCTGCAACTGTTTATGTTTTGATGTCTGCTCATTTGTTTTTTTTTTAGATTCCACATAGAAGTGAAATCATTCAGTGTTAGTCTTTCTCTGTCAGACTTATTTCACTTAGCATAATACTGTCTAGGTCAAAATCCATGTTGCTCACAAATGGCAAGATTTCATTATTTTCTTTATGACTAACAGTTTACTGTGTGTACATATATCTTCATTATCCCTTCATCTGCTGATGGCCACTTAACGTTGTTCCCATATCTTGGCTATTAAGTAGTGCTGCAATGAACACAGGGGTTCATATACCTTTTCTAATTAGTGTTTTTTGTTTTCTTCAGATAAACACCCAGGAGGGGTACTGCTGGGTCATATGGTAGTTCCATTTTTTAATTTTCTGAGGACCCTCCACAGTTTTCCATGGTGGCTACAACAAATTTACACTCCTACCAAGAATGCACAGGACTCCCCTCTCCACACCCTCTCAAATGCTTATTTGTTGCCTTTCTGATCGCAGCCACTCTGACAGGTGTGAGGTGATATCTCACTCTGTCTCTGACTTGCATTCCCTGACGATTAGTGATTCTGAGCATCTTTTCACACGCGTACTGGCCATCTGTGTGTCTTCCTTGGAAAATGTCTATTAGACCCTCTGCCCTTTTCTAATCAGGCTGTTCATTTCTTGATGTTGCATTGTACAAGTTGCTTGTATATTCTGGATATTAATCCTTTATCGTATATATTCTTTACAAGTATCTTCTCCCATTCAGTAGGTGGCAGTCAAAAGGTGCACATTTCCAGTTATAACTAAGTGCTTGGGATGTAATATGCCATACAATAATATAAATTATGATAAATATATGATTAATGTAATTAACACTGCTGAGTTATACATGAACCATTGAGAGAATAAATCCGAAGTTTCCAACACAAGAAAACAATTTTTTCTCATCATGTTGTATACCTTAAAAATATGCAACGCTGTATATCGATTATATTTCAATGAAACCAGAATAAAAAGTGAGTTTGTTAAACCTGGAGAAGACAGGAATGGGAAGCAAAAGAGGAAGCTGGGTGATACTAGGAAGGTCTTTGTAAGTCATGCTTTGACTCTGCAAAAACCAGCAAGTAAATAAAAAACTTAAGAAAAAAAAAAACCTGTACCAGGCACTGTACCTCGCACACGGAAAATATTAAATAGCCGTTAAATATATTATGATATTGTTCAGTTATGCTTGAACAAGCTAATGTGATGGACACAGGTGTGTGCACAGAACAAGAACAACAACAATAAAAAAATGCAACATAACTTGGACTTAAGTCCTCTTTGTTGTTAACAGAGACTGGGTATAGCACAAAGAAGAGTATGGTATTCAAAGTCAGATGACCTGTATTTAAATCCCAATTTCCACTAATGAGTGTTTGGAAAGTCACTTAAAACTCCAGGAGCTTCAGTTTTCTCATCTGTAAAATGAGATTAAATTCTAGATTTATTGTAGGAACTAAATGGACTATTGTACAAACTATAAAATGCTACATAAATGTTGCCTTCACTATTCATACCTTACATATTAAGATACAGCCTTCTTATTCTATGTCTTACACCCTCAAGCCTGACCTTGTTCTTGGATCAAAAGACACACCATACACAGTTATATCTAGTATTAATATAAGATCATGGGCCAAGGTCAAGAAGCATCCTTCTCCTACAGAAGTAACTAAAGGGTATTGGCTATTGTCTACTTATACTGCAATGACCTTTGGACACCTAATGCCAAGACTTTGGCATATTTTGTAACATCTACTCACTCCCATTTCTTTCCGTTCTCCTATCCCTGCCTACGTATGCAGCCCTTCCTCACTCAAATCCTTGGTGGGATTCTTTTCTCATCGCCCCTTATCTCCACAGCTTTTATCTAAACACACCTTTTTTATCCTTTCTGTGATTCAATTCTGGTAGACACTTAATTAAATATTTCTAAAAAGGTTAAAACTTGAACGCAAAATAACGCAGCCAAAACCTTTCTGGTTAAATGACGACCGTTTAATTAAGCTCTCCCTTCAATATCTTAACTGTACTTTGAAAAAGTGAAGAAGTATCTCGGATTTCTGGATACAAAGCAGGAAACATGGCGACAGCAAAATATCAAAACTTTAAAATCCCAGTCTTTGTACTTTATAGCTAAAACCAACAGATGGAGCTCCAGGTCCACGGAAAGTGACAAAGCCGCAGGATGTCTCCTGGTTTTGAAATATACTTAAATGCAGAGGCCAGAATATCGTGGAAAGCTGGCAAAGGACCCGTGGGCTGATTAGGGGTTATTAACAGCCGGTCTGACCTCAAGCCTTGAGCGGTGGGTGTTTCAATAACCTCGCCCATCTAAACATAAATGTGACAAGTCCTTGGTTCCTGAGCACTTACATCTTATTAAATATATGGACGGGACCCGTGAGACAGGCTTTCCCATCAGAGGGCGCACGTGTGACACACACAAATCTCCGGGAGCTGCGGCCCTGCGCCGCCCGCCGCCGCCTCACCTGACGGGGGCGCCCAGAGCACCAGCGCGGAGACCACCAGGACCACCGCGGCCCGGGAGAGCGGGGACCCCGCGGCCCTGGCCCGCCGCCAGCCCCGCCGCGCCCGGCCCGGGGCCGAGGCCTCCATTCACACGCCGCCGCCGCCTGCCGACCGTCGGCCCAGAAGGTCGTTAGGCGGCGCGCGCACACCCGCCCGCCGGAAGCTGGAGGGATGCGGGCGGAAGGGTGGCCGGAAAGAGGACGGTCGTTTCCGGCAGGGCGGGGGCGGGGCTGACAGGTAGGTTCAGCCAGTGGGCCTCGTCGGCCCGACGCCCATGGAGCATCTAGATGTTGTTCCTGTTCGGGACGTCGCAGCAGCTCAGGGAACCCGGATTGCATAGACGACCTATGGAAGGTTCTGGAGCCAGAGAAGAGCCCCGGCCCCGCAGTTCGCGGGAGTCCGTGGGCCGAGGGACTGCCTGGCCGAATCTGAGTGTCGAGGCCAAACCCGGACTGCGGGGTGAGAGTCAGGGAAGTGAGAGCTGGTGCAGCCCCGGAGGGCTGCCTGCTTCTCCTGACTTTGGCTGCCGGTACCCTGAGACGTACTGAACTGAGAGATGGGTGCCCCACACAGCAGGCGAGAGTGGCAGTGGACCCTGGGCCCCTGGAAGAACCTGGGCGGGAAGAACGGGGAAACAACCTTGTATGGAATTGACTACATGCAACGTTATCACCTGAGTTTAGAAAGATGCATAAAACCACCTGTCCCCCCTAAGTGGGCGTTGGTTTATAGCCAGAGCAAGTTAGAGTGTTCTGCATTTCTGCAGCAGAAAGGATTTACTTAACGAGCAGAGCTACAATAGAAGCAAATATGCAATTAATTCAAATACTTGGATGACTGGAATTTAAGCAACTGAAGACATAATGCCTAATAACCATGTATAAAAGGAAGGTATGAGTGAACTAGAATGGACTGAAAGCAATCCCTGGGTGTCCATTGCGCAAGAGGAATTTCAAACTGACAGCCTAACCTCCGCACTTCTTTGGTAGAGTGACTCCACTAGTGATTCCTTCGGATGTATCTTGGTTGCACCACAGGTAGACTCCTTGCTGTCTTTCAGCTGGACTGCTGTACATACTGTATCTTCAGAGGGAGGATTGTGTCTGTTTTGCAAATATTTTAACTTCAACTGCTGGGCTAGATCCTAGTATAATGTAAGCATTCCAGTAGTCATAAATTTTTTTGAAAAGGAAACATCTAGTAGAAAGGAGTGCAGAGTTCTTTTGAGACCAGGACCAGGACCACGATGGAGACATTTCTTAAGGACTACTTCTTAAGAAGTCCTTGGTTCTTATTAGCAAAGGGAATTGAAATTTCTGCATATTCCCTGGATTTTCTGGCCATATTTATGCAGGTGTTAATAGGTAAAATATGTGCAGTACAGTTTTTATTCCACTGAGTAGATTCATTTCTTTAGAATTGCTTGCTAATCTGTATGAACTCCTAAATTGAATTTTACCTGTCTAGGCTTGTCTTAGTAAACAGAGACCTGGATGATTTAGATCCAACCAGCATTTTGGTCAAGGTCTTGCACTTGTTTGAGCACACCTAGAAGGCAAATTTTAGTGACTAGTACTCAATAAATCACTGTGTTTGGTATGTATTCTGCTAAAACTTCTTTAATTTTTATAAACAAGTCAACCTGCACAACATAATTTTTAGCAAATGACCTTGGACTGTGGACTTCTAGTAAATAAAGGGTAGAGAAGACTGTCATACCATGCAAAATCCTGAAATCTCTGTTTTCTGTCATCAAGAATTTGCTTCAATTCACCGGTCCCTCCTGCCTTAGTCTGCTATGTAAATTCCTAATATTCAACCTGAGAATATGAAGTAATATTGGAAATCTTAGTTAATACGTGGTGTGATTCTAAAGATGAAAGCTGATTGCTGAAAATCAGAAGGTAGGTCTGTCCTTTGTATTTGCATTTTTTATTCCAATAAGGATAGTGTGAGTTTCATGCCCACCTTCTACTTTGTGGAATTCCTTTGATAGCTGTTTTCATGCAAGACCGAGTTATCTAGTTGAAATGAGCTATTAAATGAACAGTGTATTGATGATGTCTTTTTTTTTTTTTTTTTTCGCACTGAGCTAATAGCTGGTGCTTACTGTAGTTTTCTTGAAATGAATTTAAGAACCTCATTGCTCTTACTCTGTCCATCACGGTAGAAAAAAGGTAAGTAAGGCTAACGTAGTACATGTAAAAGATAAACCCATGCTTTGATTATAAATTTAAAGTTTCTTTTAAAATTAGATATATTGATTTAACTGTAGTGTAATATATGTTCATTTTTTGCACTTCATTTTAATTTACATTTCTATAGGTAGCATGTTTTGTAGTTTATTATATCTATGAGGTAAAATACTTAAAATATACGAGAGAATACTTTTAAAAATATGTTGCCTATTCATTAACTGCTTTATTTATACCCTTTACTGAATATCATTTACCCATAAAGTATCAACTTATGAAGAAATTGAAAAATAAATGAGCACAGTTTTCCTAAGCAGTGCTGAAGAAACTATCATGGAGGTTTTACTAATAAGTCTATTTTAATTGTTTTTCCTAAGAATTACATTATAATGTATATAGTGATACAGTGTGTTACCTAGGAATTAAATTATGCTGTATGTAGTGATAGAGTGTTAGAGTTCTAACTGTTGCCAGGCAACCTGGACTCTGCTTTTTGTTTTTTCTGTGCTGGTTCCTCACTTCCTTTCGTGGAGAAAAAATATTTGCCTTTAAAAAAAAATTATACTCTTTTGGCATTGAGAAAGCAAAATCAATAACTCTTGTTAGTTTAACCAGTCCTCAGTGATTAGAAATATAACAGTTTTTTAGTTAAAGAGAAAGGAGCCATCAGAAACAATTAATATACTGTCATCCACAATTTTAAAGTGAGAGGCCATGGATACATATTCACAGCTCATACCTGGAAAGATAAGTATCTCTGAAGGATCCTTCCTTTCAAGAACAAAGGCTGTTGAGAACATAGATTACCCCCACTACTGTGCTCTCTTAAGAAAGCTGAACATGCCTTTTGTGAAAGGAGTTGAGGACAGACATGACTATGGCAGAATGGAGAAGAAATGCAACCCTACTTTTCTTAAATTTCACCCTTATCCCCCTTCAGTCCTGCCGGACTATCATTTACATTATCCATATCCACCGCCGTATGGGCCGGATTATCCATTATTTCCACTTCGGGATGATGTACCCTTACATGACGCCTGTTCAGGGTTTTTGAGTCCTGGTGGCGATGCTGAGCTAAAGCCTGGTGTTGGCAGGACCATACCGAGCCTAGTAGATTTCAGTGATGTGAAACCTCAACATCGAGTTCCCAGGCCAGACACAGGATTTCAGACGACATTAAAAAGGAAAACCATTTTATTAGAAGAACTGAAACAGGACAGAAAATGGAATTCGAGGGCAGTACCAGACATTGCCATCAGAGCAAGACTTGGAGGTAAATGAAGTGATATGGGCTTTGTAATGTTTAAAACTTTCAGATGACAGAAAAGCATGTATCTAAGATTGATTCAGTACTTAATAGTTCATTTGACATAAAACTGTAAAGAACCAAATAGGGAACTCTTATTTTTAAATTACAGACTGTAAGGAAAATGTAGTAAGAATGATAAGCTTTTTATAAACCTGTTTGTAAAAAAAAATGGTTTTCAAAAAGTGCATTTGTTGGTGTAAGTGACAATTATCTGGTGTATATCAGATAACTTATTCTAAACATACAAATAACCTAATTTTGCCACAAAGGAATGTATTTAACTCTGATAATTGCATATCATGCCACCTTATCTGTCTCCCTTGAAAAAAATTAATTTGTTGATGATTATCAAAAAGTTTACACGGGCTGAAATGCAGTGAGAAAGTAGTTGAAAGTAAACTTGAGGGTCTGGTAAGAACCAGAGCTGAAGAGAGGCAACCCCTGCATAAATTACTCCACCACAGCCCTGGGGGCAGAATTGATGACCAGTTACTGACATCTGGACCTTATGGATTCTCTGTAAGACGCCCAGAGAGTGTCACAAGCCTGGTCCAGAAGTGCTGAGAAACACTCTCAGAGAAAAACCATAGGCAGTGTTCTGTATGGAATATGTCTGACAGGCAGGGAGTGAAAAGAGATTAACATGTTTGAGTGTATGGGAAAGGAAAAGGCCAGGTGCTATAGCAAGAGATGCTGAGCCTGCTCTAGCCCTAGTGGGGTGCGCCCACTTCACTGCTCCTCTGGAGCACCCAACCACAGACCAGAGGCCTAGGGAGGCTGTGTGGAGAAACTGTGACATCACCATTTTTCGGAGCAGTGGGAACTCAACAATTCCTGCCATTCCTTCATGAAGAGAAGCCATAAGCACTTGGGACTGGGAAGGGAATAAGGGTAAAGGCAAAAGGTAGTAGCAGTGCAAAGCCCCACAAGGAAGTGGTCCCAAGCTACCCCCTCTGGATGCCAACTTTTGAATGAGATAAGAGCAATTTAGTGAGAGAGAAGTATGGGGTAATAGTTAGGCTTTTAATGTGCACTACAGGTGTGGCCTCAGCAGGTGGGCTTAGGGAAATTCCTTAGTTAGGAATTTTCATGGAAACAATGCATATGAGGTTTAGTGTCTTTTTAAAGAAAGAATTATTTTTGTTGTTGTTCAGTCACTTGGTCATGTTTGACTCTACAGCCCCATGGACTGAAGCCCACCAGGTCCCTCTGTCCATAGGATTTCCCAGGCAAGAATACTAGCATGAGTTGCCATTTCCTTCTCCAGCAGATATTCCCGACCCAGAGATCAAACCCACAGTTCTTTACCACTGAACCACCAAGGAGGTCAATTATTTTTTTATAATTCATTGGAAATACCATCTAGGGTAATAAGATATTACAAGAAGCAAATGAACTTCACATTGAAGGAACCACTGATGAGTTCATGTCAATCTCACAGTCATAGTACATATTCACTGATTCTGCACTAGTGACTCAATTCTCTGTCAAGAAAGGAGCTTGAGTTCAGTCTGTTGCTAATGTTTCAGTGTATAATAAAAATAGTCATTGTCAAGGACACTTCTTTAAAGGAATCAAAATTATTTTTCATTGTCCTATTTTAGACAAGTATGTCACTTTGCTTGTAAGCAGAAAATTGCAGCCTAGTGTAATTTTTAAGAGCATTGTTGATTTTGGGGGAAGTGAATTTTTCTAAGAGTGACCTGTCAGAACATTCCAGCACATTAGAGGTTGAAGAAATACTTTGTTAAGGCTAACATATGACTAAAGTAGGGTTAACAGATGTACACTGAGAACCAAGTGTAGAGTTCATCTAGCCTCTGTATGTCACTGCTTAGATCAGTACAACAGAATTCAGAAGATAGGCTCTAGAGTCAGACTCTCTGCACTCAAATCCTGGCAGAAAGCTTACTTGCACTATGACCCAGGAGCCATTGCTCATCTCTGTGCCTGTGTATCCTTATTTGTACAATTGATATACTAGTTATACTTTATAAAATAGTAGCAAGGGCTATTTAATGTTATTCATGTAAAAATATCTGACAGAAAGGAAATAAACAGTAACATTTGTTAGATGTTAGAAAGTTAAGCAAAGTTCAGAATTTTCAGTTCCTTTGTGTGTAACTTTTCTTATAAAATTGTAAGAATTGAATTCACTAAGATAGGCAAAGGACTTAGCAAACTTTGTGGACCCTGGTAAAACATTTAATTAATAGTAGCTGCTACCAGCTTTTAACAGTTCAAAGAGCAGTCAAAGTTCAGGAGTTGCATTTGATATAATTTGTCCTGTGCTTTCAGTGATGTTGTGGATTCTGGAAATAGTCATTAATTATAGTGACTATTGACCAGCTTCCCTGGTGGCTCAGAGGTTAAAGCGTCTGCCTACAATGCGGGAGATCTGGGTTCCATCCTTCGGTCAGGAAGATCCCCTGGAGAAGAAAATGGCAACCCACTCCAGTATTCTTGCCTGGACAATCCCATAGACGGAGGAGCCTGGTGGGCTACAGTCCACAGGGTCACAAAGAGTCAGACACGACTGAGCGACTTCACTTTCACTTTCATAAATAATAAGCACTTTCAGATTTTAAGATCTCATATGCATAATTTCTCATACATTATGATAAAGAAGGACATCTTATCAGAATTAATTATATTACATTCCAGTGGGCTTTCTTAGATATCAAAACAAGATCCTGAAAGGTTATATTGCTGATGTTTTATCCTATTTTAGCCATATCTAGACTAGATCTGATAGACGGAGAGCCTGATGAACTATGGATGGAGATTCATGACATTGTACAGGAGACAGGGATCAAGACCGTCCCCATGGAAAAGAAATGCAAAAAGGCAAAATGGTTGTCTGAGGAGGCCTTACAAATAGCTGTGAAAAGAAGAGAAGCAAAAAGCAAAGGAGAATAGGAAAGATATTCCCATTTGAATGCAGAGTTCCAAAGAATAGGCAGGAGAGATAAGAAAGCCTTCCTCAGCAATCAATGCAAAGAAATAGAGGAAAACAACAGAATAGGAAAGACTAGAGATCTCTTCAAGAAAATTAGAGATACCAAGGGAACATTTCACGCAAAGATGAGTTCAATAAAGGACAGAAATGGTATGGACCTAACAGAAGCAGAAGATATTAAGAAGAGGTGGCAAGAATACACAGAAGAACTGTACAAAAAAGATCTTCATGACCCAGATAATCATGATGGTGTGATCACTCACCTAGGGCCAGACATCCTGGAGTGTGAAATCAAGTGGGCCTTAGAAAGCATCACTACGAACAAAGCTAGTGGATGTGATGGAATTCAAGTTGAGCTGTTTCACATCCTGAAAGATGATGCTGTGAAAGTGCTGCATTCAATATGCCAGCAAATTTGGACAACTCAGCAGTGGCCACAGGACTGGAAAAGGTCTGTTTTCATTCCAGTCCCTAAGAAAGGCAATCCCAAAGAATGCTCAAAACTACCACACAATTGCACTCATCTCACACGCTAGTAAAGTAATGCTCAAAATTCTCCAAGCCAGGCTTCAGCAATACGTGAACCATGAACTTCCAGATGTTCAAGCTGGTTTTAGAAAAGGCAGAGGAACCAGAGATCAAATTGCCAATATCCACTGGATCATCGAAAAAGCAAGAGAGTTCCAGAAAAACATCTATTTCTGCTTTATTGACTATGCCAAAGCCGTCAACTGTGTGGATCACAATAAACTGTGGAAAATTCTGAAAGAGAAGGGCATACCAGACCAGCTGACCTGCCTCTTGAGAAACCTGTATGCAGGTCAGGAAGCAACAGTTAGAACTGGACATGGAACAACAGACTGGTTCCAAATAGGAAAAGGAGTATGTCAAGGCTGTATATTGTCACCCTGCTTATTTAACTTATATGCAGAGTACATCATGAGAAACGCTGGGCTGGAAGAAGCACGTGCTAGAATCAAGATTGCTGGGAGAAATATCAATAACCTCAGATATGCAGATGACACCAACCTTATGGCAGAAGTGAAGAGGAACTAAAGAGTCTCTTGATGAAAGTGAAAGAGTAGAGTGAAAAAGTTGGCTTAAAGCTTAACCTTCAGAAAACTAAGATCACAGCATCTGGACCTGTCACCTCATGGGAAATAGATGGGAAAACAGGGGAAACAGTGTCAGACTTTATTTTTTTGGGCTCCAAAATCACTGCAGATGGTGATTGCAGCCATGAAATTAAAAGACGCTTACTCCTTGGAAGGAAAGTTATGACCAACCTAGACAGCATATTAAAAAGCAGAGACACTGCTTTGCCAACAAAGGTCCATCTGGTCAAGCTATGGTTTTTCCAGTGGTCATGTTTGGATGTGAGAGTTGGAATATAAATAAAGCTGAGCGCTGAAGAATTGATGCTTTTGAACTGTGGTGTTGGAGAAGACTCTTGAGAGTCCCTTGGACTGCAAGAAGATCCAACCAGTCCATCCTAAAGGAGATAAGTTCTGGGTATTCATTGGAAGGACTGATGCTGAAGCTGAAACTCCAATAGTTTGGCCACCTGATGTGAAGAGCTGACTCATTGGAAAAGACCCTGATGCTGGGAAAGATTGAGGGCAGGAGGAGAAGGGGACGACAGAGGATGAGATGGCTGGATAGCATCACTGACTTGATGGACATGAGTTTGAGTAAATCCAGGAGTTGGTGATGGATAGGGAAACTTGGCGTGCTTCAGTCCATGGGGTCACAAAGAGTCGGACACGACTGAGTGACTGACCTGCACTGAACTGAACTGAGACATTTAACTTTGTTCAGTTGTTTTTTTGTACCTGGTTCCATCCTCTCATGGGAGCCACAACCTCATGGCTTTATCCAAACCTAATTACTTCCCAAAGGCCCCACCTCCAAATATCATCATATTGTTAGTAAGAGCTGCACCATGAATTTGGGGGTACAGAAGACTTCCCTCAATAATAAACACCTTAGCCATTTTTAAGTGTGTAGTTCATCGGTATTAAGCACATAATTGTACAGTGGCCACAACTGTTGATCTTCATAACTTTTCATCTTGAGAACTGAAATCTATGTCCGTTGAACACAACTCCCTTACTGTCCCCATTCTCACCCGCTAGCAATCAGTTTACTTTCTGTCTCTATGAATTTGACTACTTTACGTACCTCATATGAGAAAATTATATGGTACAGATCTGTTTATATTTTCTGTTTCCTTATGAGTCAGTCTTGGTAGGTTATGTGTTTTTAGGAAATTTGTCCATTTCATGCAGATTTTAAAGTTACATGGCATACAATTGTTGATAGTACTTTCTTATAATCCTTTTTATTTCTATAAAATTATTGGTTCAAAATCTCAGGAGTTCCTCGGGTGAAATACAGAACTGGACCCTGTACTCAGAGGGCAAAGAGGAAGAGGCAAATACCCCAGATGGGTGGGTGGTAGGTTTAATGAGCAGAGAAATTGTTTACGGTGCTTGTCATAGTTGCCTCAAGATGAGTAGATCTCCACACCTGCCTGCCAGATTCTTAAAGCCTATGTAGAAGACTTGACAGGGCTCAATCATGTATGCTGTGGTCTCAACAACCATACTCTAGTCTCTATGTTGTATCCTTGAGACAGCTCCAACTGTGGGAACAGTGGGCCGAGCACACATTCTATGAACAGGGGAGGGGATGAGGAGTCTTGGATTGCCTGTGTTCAGCTCATGGGCCAGTGGGTGGTCACAGCTTCTCAATGACCTCCTCTGACAAACATCAGCTGTCATGTCCCCTCTTTCATTTGTAATTTTGGTTATCTAAGTCTTCTTTCTTTTTCTCTGAGTCAGCCCAGCTAAATGTTTATCAATTTTGTTGATTTTATTTCAAGAACCAACTCTTGCTTTCATTGATTTTCCCCATTATTTTTCTATTATTCTATCTCTGACTTAATCTTTATCATTTTGTTTTCTTCTGGCTTTGGATTTAGTTTCTTCTTTTTCTAGTTTTTTTAAAGTGTAAGTTGAGGTAGTTGATTTGAGATCTATTTCTTTTTTAATATAAGCATTTATATATCTATAAGTTTTCCTCTTAGCATTGCTTTTGTTGAATCCCATAACTTCCATTGTATTCTTGTTTTCATGTCTCAAGATAATTTTTAATTTTCCATGTTATTTCTTTTTTGACCCATTGGTTTTTTAGGGGTGTGGTGTTTAATTTTCATATATCAATTTTTGATTTTATTTCATCTTATTGTTTTCTGGTTGTGATCAGAAAATATAGTTTGCATGCTCTCAGTCCTTTTAAATTTACCAGGACTTGCTTTGTCACCTACAGTATAGACTAGAGAATGATCCACATGCACCTGAGCAAAATATGTATTCTGCCTGGGTGTTCTGTTGCTTAGAGTGTTCTGTATATGTCTGTTGGATCAAATTATTGTTCAAGTCCTCTGTTTCCTTACTGATCTTTGTTTGGCTGTTCTATTCATATTGAAAGTAGAGTACTAAAGTCTTCAACTATTATTGTACAGCTGTTTCTCCCTTCAAGTCTGTCAACATTTGCATCATATATTTTGAAGGTCAAATGTTCGGTTTATAGAAATAAAATAGAGAATAGAAAAATAGCAAAAAAAAAAAAAAAACCAACAAACACTAAACCTAAATTTGGTTCTTTGAAAGTATCAACATAATTCACCTACCTTTTGCTATATTGAGAGAGAAAATTTAGGGAAAATTTTACAAAAGATATTTTGTGTGTGTGTGTGTGTATATATATATTTTTTAGAGACCTAGTGTAACCATTAGAGGAGAGATAACACATGAATTAAAAAAATACATAGAATAGCCCTCGAATCTTTCTTGTAATGTTTTGGTTTCCTTAAAGGCAGCATATTATGGAAATACTTTATAATAAAAATAACAAAGCCTATAGGAGAATAGTGTTCATGATAAGACTCTTCCAGACTCATGTAATTTTGGGTTACATACAAAACCCATTCAATGTAAGAAAAAAAATCACAATTTTGAACATGTTAGATATCTAATAAATGAGGAGATACTGTAGTGCTTTCCTTGAAAAAGACTTAGATATGTATTTGATAGCATGAAAGTGGTGAAGTGAGACTGTGGGTTATGAAGGAGAGGTGTGTAATCGGTTCAGTTCAGTCGCTCAGTCCTGTCCAACTCTTTGCGACCCCATGAATTGCAGCACGCCAGGCCTCCCTGTCCATCACCAACTCCCAGAGTTTACTCAAGCACATGTCCATTGAGTCGGTGATGCCATCCAGCCATCTCATCCTCTGTTGTCCCCTTCTCCTCCTGCCCCCAGTCCCTCCCAGCATCAGGGTCTTTTCCAATGAGTCAACTCTTCGCATGAGGTGGCCAAAGTACTGGAGTTTCAGCTTCAGCATCAGTCCTTCCAATGAACACCCAGGACTGATCTCATTAGGATGGACTGGTAGCTATTCCCAGAAATGCTTTTGGCAGTTCACCCCCTTCTGATGTGTGCTTGCTACCTCTCTTACCATGAAATGAGGTCTCTTTCCTTCTCACCTTTACTCTGGACTTGGACACATGAATGGCTTTCACCAATAAGATAATAGCAAGTGTGATGCAAGGGGAAGCTTGGTAAGTACTTGCACGTTGAGATTGGTCCTTTTGGGATTCGTCCCCTGAAGTTTCAGTCACTATTTTGTGAGAGACCCAATCTAGATCCATAGGAAAAAAATAACAGGCCCTGGTCTTCAGGCCTAGCCTACCTCATAGCTAATAGTCAACACCAACCTGCCAGCCTTGTGAGTGAGGTCGTGTTGGACCTTTGCAGCTATCGGAGCTATGCCATATCACACAGAGCTTCAGAATCCCAGGAGATGATGAATGGTGGTTTACACGGCCAGGTTTGGAGGTGTCGGCTGTGCAGCAGTAGACCCTGAAACAGTAAAGCAAAGGGTATCGTCATACTTAGATGCAAGTGTGATGCCCCTGAGGTACTAATATAATGTAGCCGTAATTCATGGCCCTGTTTACTTCTGCTCTGGCCTAAAATCAGAATTGTAGTTTTCTTGTTTTTCTATTTTATTTTGTTGCTTTTAAGTGTCTGGTAAAAATGGCTTCAAATCAGAGGACACCAAAAAGTGCCACATGTCTGCCGTCGGCATGAGAATCTTCTGGCGGATTTTCTTTGGCCAGCTGAGTCACAGAATTCTCGTTCTCAAAACTGAGATGACTCTGGAAATCAGCGCTGCCTCTTGGGCTCTCGCCTCTGCCTCTGTATTAATTTTTCTTGCTCCTGTAACAGACTGCCACAGACTTAGCAGCTTTAAATGAAACACATTTATTACTCACAAGTTTGTGGGTCGGACACCAGGCAAGATTAACTCTGTTCTTTGTTTGAGATCCAACGATGCCACAATCAAGGTGTGCTCTGTTTATATCTTGAGAGTCTGGGGGAAAATCTGCTGTGGGGTTTATTCCAATTGCGCAGAATTCAGTCCCTGACATCTGAGACACCCGTTTCCTTGCTGTTTGATGTCCAGGGGACACACTGTGCTCCCGGAGCCCTCTCACACGGCCGGCTTCATCTTCACAGGCAGCAGTGCTGTTAAAGGCCTTCTCACATGCTACTCTGTCTGACTTCCCTTCAGGATCCACAGAGGGTCCCCATTCTCCAGCCCTCCCTTGCCGCTTCTCTTTTCAGATTCTGTCCTGAGTTCCTTGGTTAAATACTGACTGAATCATCATCATCATTATGAAAATGATGTTACTTCTATCAGTACTAATAATGTTACAGCTCCTAATTGATAATTAATAAAGTGGTGGATTCCATGCTAATTTGCCAGTTCCTTTAAATATAGTTGTGGTTTTTACAACTGACAGTTTCTACAACTGTGACAGCAGTCATTAAAGGTGAGGAAAATAAGACTCAGAGGGGGTCAGATAATTCATGAGATCACACTGGCATCTTAGCCAGGAAGCATATAAGTTATTAAGCCCTAAGAATTGCAGCCCTCTCTTATAGAGCTCCACCAGATTGGTATCCATGGTAACCATGGTACTCCTGTGTTATCCCAAACCCGTCTGACTCTTCTCATCTATGTTTAAACATCTATGTACTGTCCACCTAGCCCCAAATTTTAACATTTTAGTGCATCATCTGCTAAGTTAGATTAATTTATGGGGCAAAGGTAAACAGTTGAAAAGTTGAAAGTGAAAGCTTCTCAGTCGTTTCTGACTCTCTGCGACCCATGGACTCTACAGTCCTTGGAATTCTCCAGGTCAGAATACTAAAGTGGGTAATCCTCTTCTCCAGGGGATCTTCCCAAACCAGGGATTGAACCCAGGTCTCCTGCATTGCAGGTGGATTCTTTACCGGCTGAACCACCAGGGAAGCCCAAGAATACTGGAATGGGTAGCCTATCCCTTCTCCAGTGGATCTCCCTGACCCAGGAATTGAACCAGGGTCTCCTGCATTGCAGGCAGATTGTTTACCAGCTGAACTCCCAGGAAAGCCCCAAGCTAAAAAGTAGAGGACCAAATTAGAAGCCCCTGTGCAGTAGGAAAAGGATCTCCGTGGTACAACCATTATCTACACCTACAGTAGTCTCTTGTCCAAACCAGAGTAATTTGCAAAGTTATCAGTCTTTCTGATTAAGGACTTTGTAATGTCCATCTCTCTGAAGTCCAAGACTTTCATGTCCTGACTTTGGCTGACCTCTTTTGTTTATCTTCTACCATTCGCTGGCTGCCATTTCAAGATGTTAGCTATACCCAACCTTCAGTAATTTATCATGAGTTTTGATATTGCTCAGCAGGTCTTGCCTGCCATCACACATACTGTTCCTCTGTCTGGAATGACTCTACTTCCGCCACTTGGTATCCGAGTTGTAATCAGTTGTCAGATGAAGTCAGATCGTTTTGTCGAAAAGATGTTCCTAACTTCCTACAATCTGGCTGGATTAGATGTCTGTCCTCTGCACTCCCTCAGCACTCAGAGCTCAACTGTTACTAGAGTTAACACATTATACTGCATTACCTACTTAATGTCTGTTTTTCCATTCGTTCATGAGCACCTAAAAACCAGGAAACCTGTTTTCCATCTTTAAATATTCATCCTGTTTCATTCGTGGGGCAGTAAATATTTGTTGAAGGCAGCTTTTATATTTGCTAGTCTCTTATAATTAGGTTTAATTATCTACATAGTAAACTCCTTTGTGTCACCACCATCTCCAACATGTCTACATCCACATATACAGATTAATAGTACCCAAGAGACCTCTAACAATAATAAGTAATAAGTATCAGATAATTGTACACTATTATAATTATTCTAATATATAAATTTCAGAGCTGTTCTGTTCTCAATGAGAAAAGTTTTTAGATAACCCATTGAAAAATAAACACCACTAAGGTCAGCTTTCTAGTAGAAAACAGTTCTGGTGGAAAAATAAATTTCTATTGCATTTTGTATGTATGTATTTCATATGTATGTACCCAGACCACATACATTTTTGTTTTCAGGTTGGACGAGCCCACTGAAAGTTACTCCTTCCCAACCACATCATGGAGAACACTCAATAAATTACCCATATACATTTGATGAGGAAGCAACATCTACAGTAAGACTTTCTTACTAGATGGGTTATGCAATATTTGTAATCAATTTATTTTATTTTGTATTTGATATTTTATGTCCTGTAAACAAAGAGCTGTCATACTGAGTCAAGTAAGAGAAAGAAAAATATTGTTGATAGCACTTAAAATGATATAAATGAACTTATTTACAAAGCAGAAACAAACTCACAGACTTAAAGAACTAGGGTAAGGGTGGGGAGAGGGATAGTTAGTTTGGGATTGACATGTGCACGCTGTTACATTTAAAATGGATAACCAACAAGGACCTATTGTATAACACAGGGAACTCTGCTCAGTATTTTGTGATAACCTAAATGGGAAGAGAATTTGAAGAAGAATGGTATATGTATAATGGAATCACGTTGCTATTTACCTGAAACTATCACAGCATTGTTAGTCAACTAGCATGTAAGTCTTTTTTAATAGCTACCATTTATAAAGTACCCTTCCTTACATGTCAGGCCCTGTGCAGGAGTTCAGTCATTGCGTAGTCTCATTGTCTGTGCATCCCTACAACAGCACTGTGGGACAGGAGTGAGTAGTGGATGATGGTATGATGGTATATTCAACCCAGGCCCCCGCTACTGGCAAGCAAACCCTCCCCAGTAGCAGCGAGCAGTGGCCACTAAGTGTCTGACAGCCACCAGCTGGACAGTACATCCTGCCTCATGACCACTCAGACTTGCCGGTGACTGACGTCCTTGAAGAAAGAGAGTGACGCTAGTCTTCAGCTGAAACCATATTCCCATTAGTGTCTTTTCCTTGTTGTATCCTACAATTCACCTGGAACACTCCTACCATGTATTAATTGAAAAAAAAAAATGTTTCGGTTCCTGTGTCTCGACAAGACAATGTGTTTATCTTGTATTATTTGAGAAAGCTGAAACCCAGTGATGTAAAGCAACTGACTTGACCATAAAGATAAAGTCAAACTTTAAAGCTGGATATATTTCTGAATCTTCCTATGTGGATTTAATAGACTCTAAACTCTTAACGTTTAAATTACTTGGAGACTCCTCCAGAGATACATAAGTATGACATGTTCCTTTTTTTAAGCAGCTTTACTGAGGTTTATTTTACAAAACATAAAACTTGCCCATTTGAAGTATTCAATTCAATGGGGTTTTTCTTTGGCTATTCACTGAATTTTACAAACATTACCACAGTCTAATTTTTGAACATTTTCGTCACTCCCCCCCAAAAAAATGTCTATTAGCAGTACAGTTATGGATACCTTCAAGGAATCTATGTGCATTTTTGTAACTCTTGTATTTATTCCTTCCTAAAGCTGATCTCCCTAAATTTATCTGTAGTTTCTCAAGGTGATTTCTCCTTTTCCCATCTCTCCCTTTCCCTTTTCTGATTCTTGGACAGAGAGAAAGGAGCATACCTCCCACAAGTCGTCAGGTATACTAGGGTGTGTAGCCGTGGAATAAAAAGGTTACTCACAATATATGTCACCTGGGTCTCCTTTACTCAAGATACCGTCCACCCATGCCAGGACTTCATGTCTATTCTTGTCTGCATTTTTTTCTATAAGAAAATCATGGCGTTAAAATGGGGGAGATTTTCCCTGTTTTGAACTATTCTAAATTCAGATGAAATAGAGAATTTGATTTCAATAGTAAGGAAAATTTGTATTTGTTAATTTTGCTTATTCCATCTCCAGACTCTTCAAAGAATCCATTTCTCCTTCTGATAAGTCCTGTGAGAGCTTGGAAAGGGGACATTATTATTGAAGGCACTGATGCTTTTTTTTTTCCATCTAAGGCTATAAATTTATGGCAAGGCTATATGCTTTGCCTAGCTATCTATATTAGAATTCTGAAGTTCTTGTCATGCAAAAACTCATAAAGCATACTTATTTAAACTGAAGCATAGAGTTTTATGTCAAGATAAACCTTGATATTTTCCTACCAGTAATGGAAGCTAACTAAGTAACATGGGACAATATTTCCAATGGAAATAACTAGATTAATATTTACTTTTTAATATCAAAAAGCTAATAAAGTGGGGAGAAATTACTGAACCAATGAAAGGTTAGAAACTTTAAAGTGTAAGCCAGTACTTAGGGTCACTTTGGCCTGATAGGAATTTGCTGCTCTAAAAAGGGAAACTACTCTAACTGAACATTTGCTAGTCTCATAGGTATAAGTCATCAAAAATTAGGATTGATCTTTGAAAACCACCCACTATTTTGGGCTAAATACCTGAAGGCTGGCATCTTAAAGGTAAGCATAGATCAATAATAATTTAAAAAAAAAAAAAAAACTACAACTGGCTTCAGAATAAATGAGAAAACTTAAAAGTCTTTAACCAGTGTTAAAGTGACCCAAGATTGCTATCATTTCCAGGACACCAGGCAGATACAAAGAAAACCTCTCTGGAGGAAACTAATATATTAATTAATAAGCCTAAAATTATTTCTGTCAATAACTTTTAAAATACAGTGCTTAATACACAGTCAACAGTAACCAAACAAAAAGCGAATGGACACCATAAATGAGAAAAAAACAAAAAGACTCACAAATTGATTCTGGACATTGGAAGTAGGCACAAAATGGTCAAAAAAAACCCCCAATGAGCTAACACTTTTGCAAATAAGTTGGAAATTGTAAAATGCAAAATTCAAAAATTGAGGAAAATGTAGTTTCAGAACTGGAAAATAAACAAAGAACAAAAATTGATCCTGTAGTGAATTAGACATGGTTAAAGAGAGAATTGGAGAACTGTAGATAAAAGAGAGAAACTACTCTTGATGCACAAATTTATAAAAAGATGAAAAATACCAAATTGTTTACTTTTATGGGAAAGTAAAAAACATAAAAAATACGGTGAAAAAGAATGTATGTTTATTTGGAATCCCAGATGTGTAGAAACTAGTATAGAAGCAATATATGAAGATACAATTATTACACCCACTACTGTTTATTTCTGGAGTTCCCTGAGGCATTCCCTCACAATTTCTGTTGTACATTAAGGGTTAGTTATGGACGGAGGTTTGTGACATTGTATACAGGAGACAGGGATCAAGACCATCCCCATGGAAAAGAAATGCAAAAAGGCAAAATGGCTGTCTGAGGAGGCCTTACAAATAGCTGTGAAAAGAAGAGAAGCAAAAAGCAAAGGAGAAAAGGATGCAGAGTTCCAAAGAATAGGCAGGAGAGATAAGAAAGCCTTCCTCAGGAATCAATGCAAAGAAATAGAGGAAAACAACAGAATGGAAGAGACTAGAGATCTCTTCAAGAAAATTAGAGATACCAAGGGAACATTTCATGCAAAAACGGGCTCAATAAAGGACAGAAATGGTATGGACCTAACAGAAGCAGAAGATATTAAGAAGAGGTGGCAAGAATACACAGAAGAACTGTACAAAAAAGATCTTCATGACCCAGATAATCACAATGGTGTGATCACTCACCTAGAGCCAGACATACTGGAATGTGAAGTCAAGTGGGCCTTAGAAAGCATCACTACGAACAAAGCTAGTGGATGTGATGGAATTCAAGTTGAGCTGTTTCACATCCTGAAAGATGATGCTGTGAAAGTGCTGCATTCAATATGCCAGCAAATTTGGACAACTCAGCAGTGGCCACAGGACTGGAAAAGGTCTGTTTTCATTCCAGTCCCTAAGAAAGGCAATCCCAAAGAATGCTCAAACTACCACATGATTGCACTCACCTCACACGCTAGTAAAGAAATGCTCAAAATTCTCCAAGCCAGGCTTCAGCAATACGTGAACCATGAACTTCCAGATGTTCAAGCTGGTTTTAGAAAAGGCAGAGGAACCAGAGATCAAATTGCCAATATCCACTGGATCATCGAAAAAGCAAGAGAGTTCCAGAAAAACATCCAGTTCTGCTTTATTGACTATGCCAAAGCCGTCAACTGTGTGGATCACAATAAACTGTGGAAAATTCTGAAAGAGAAGGGCATGCCAGACCACCTGACCTGCCTCTTGAGAACCTGTATGCAGGTCAGGAGGCAACAGTTAGAACTGGACATGGAACAACAGACTGGTTCCAAATAGGAAAAGGAGTATGTCAAGGCTGTATATTGTCACCCTGCTTATTTAGCTTATATGCAGAGTACATCATGAGAAACGCTGGGCTGGATGAAGCACAAGCTAGAGTCAAGATTGCTGGGAGAAATATCAATAACCTCAGATATGCAGATGACACCACCCTTATGGCAGAAAGTGAAGAGGAACTAAAAAGCCTCTTGATGAAAGTGAAAGAGGAGATTGAAAAAGTTGGCTTAAAGCTCAACATTCAGAAAACTAAAATCATGGCATCTGGTCCTATCACCTCATGGGAAATAGATGGGGAGACAGTGGAAACAATGTCAGACTTCATTTTTGGGGGGGCTCCAAAATCACTGGAGATGGTGACTGCAGCCATGAAATTAAAAGACACTTACTCCTTGGAAGGAAAGTAATGACCAACCTAGACAGCATATTAAAAAGCAGAGACATTACTTTGCCAACAAAGGTCCGTCTGGTTAAAGCTTTGCTTTTTCCAGTGGTCATGTATGAATGTGAAAGTTGGACTGTGAGGAAAGCTGAGTACCGAAAAATTGATGCTTTTGAACTATGGTGTTGGAGAAGACTCTTGAGAGTCCCTTGGACTGCAACTCCTTGCAACTCCAACCAGTCCATCCTAAAGGAGATCAGTCCTGGGTGTTCATTGGAAGGACTGATGCTGAAGCTGAAACTCCAATACTTTGGCCACCTCATGTGAAGAGTTGACTCATTGGAAAAGACCCTGATGCTGGGAGGGATTGGGAGCAGGAAGAGAAGGGGACCACAGAGGATGAGATGGCTGGATGGCATCACCAACTCTATGGGCATGAATTTGAGTAAACTCTGGGAGTTGGTGATGGACAGATAGGCCTGGCGTGCTGCAATTCATGGGGTCGCAAGGAGTCGGACACAACTGAGTGACTGAACTGAACTGAAGTGAACTGAACTGATGGTTCCATACAAGAATGACAAGCATGACAGCAGCAGCTGTAGGTGTCAGTCAAAAAAATGTCTGCAAAATCTTAAAGCATGGAAGACACGAAAGTGGAAAGAAGTAGAAAGTTTTTGAAAGTTTTTTCTCCATATTGTTTACAGTAGTCATATTGTTTAAAATCTGAGCATTAGTTGTTAACTTTTGTTAGGTCTTGTTCAACATGAAGAAACTCTAGGAAACTGAAACATTCATGATGATGGCGATGGAAGATTTAATGGAATGATGCTCAAGTATTAGGACGTAAAGAGGTCTCCTCCAGTGTCATCAATCTAAGAAATATCTAGAGTCATTAGTAGAGGTCCCCATTGAATCAGATACAAAGAACACTAAAGATGAAATCAAAGAGCCAATTTAATCACTGCTTTATGAAATAGTACAGACAAAACATTCACAAAACAGAAGTAGAAAGAAGATGCACCAGCAGAAGAATAGCTACTAGAAAATGAATGTTTATTAGGAAATGATGTAGATTATGTAAAGATGAGGACCTGGAAACTGAAACAGTTCATAAAGAAATTGAAGATACATAACATAGAAGTGTTGTCTTACAAGACTAATCAGGAAATGGAAGAGATTGTGTATTTGAGAAAGTCCAGTTTCCAGTGAAAGACTGTGCCATGATACCAATGATGTGATACACCAAGATGACAGTGAACAATAATATGAATCCCCAGAAAGTGAAGAGGCATAATTTCAGACCCTGATATTTATCTTCTTAGGAACAATAAGAAATGACAGATTTCAGAATTTTTTCCCCTCAAACTAGAAGAGGACCAGTCTTAGGCACACATCACTCACCAATTTTATCAATAATTAGCCATGGGAAACAGCTTATTGTGACAGATTTTGTAAATTGCTGAAAAGTTCATAATCTAAAATATTTTAAATGAATTGTAGTTTAGAATGTTTTTTAGAAATTTTTAAAAAATGATCTGATTTTGTATTTTTCCATGCCTCCTTTTTAACAGTATATCCCATTGGTTTTACTTGTTTGTTCCACCTCTCAGTTCAGTTCAGTTAAGTCACTCAGTCGTGTCTGACTCTTTGTGACCCCATGGACCGCAGCACGCCAGGCTTCCCCATCCATCACCAACTCCTGGAGTTTACTCAAACTCAGGTCCATTGAGTCGGTGATGCCATCCAACCATCTCATCCTTGTTGTCTCCTTCTCCTCCCGCCTTCAATCTTTCCCAGCATCAGGGGTTTTTCCAGTGAGTCAGTTCTTCACATCAGGTGGCCAAAATACTGGAGCTTCAGTTTCAGCATCAGACCTTCCAATGAATATTCAGGACTGATTTCCTTCAGGATTGACTCGTTTGATCTCCTTGCAGTCCAAGGGACTCTTGAGAGTCTTCTCCAACACCAAAAGCATCAATTCTGTGGTGCTCAGCTTTCTTTGTGGTCTAACGCTCACATCCATACATGACTACTGGAAAAACATAGCTTTGACTAGATGGACCTTTGTTGGCAAAGTAATGTCTCTGCTTTTTAATGTGCTGTCTAGGTTGATCATAACTTTTCTTCCAAGGAGCAAGCATCTTTTACTTTCATGGCTGCAGTCACCATCTGCAGTGATTTTGGAGCCCAAGTCTGTCACTGTTTCCCCATCTATTTCTTTTTTTTTTTATGATTTTTTTAAATTTAATTTTATTAGTTGGAGGCTAATTACTTCACAACATTACAGTGGGTTTTGTCATACATTGACATGAATAAACCATGGAGTTACATGTATTCCCCATCCCGATCCCCCCTCCCACCTCCCTCTCCACCCGATTCCTCTGGGTCTTCCCAATGCACCAGGCCCAAGCACTTGTCTCATGCATCCCACCTGGGCTGGTGATCTGTTTCACTATAGATAATATACATGCTGTTCTCTCGAAACATCCCACCCTCGCCTTCTCCCACAGAGTTCAAAAGTCTGTTCTGTACATCTGTGTCTCTTTTTCTGTTTTGCCTATAGGGTTATCATTACCATCTTTCTAAATTCCATATATATGTGTTAGTATGCTGTAATGTTCTTTATCTTTCTGGCTTCACTCTGTATAATGGGCTCCAGTTTCATCCATCTCATTAGAACTGATTCAAATGAATTCTTTTTAACGGCTGAGTAATATTCCATGGTGTATATGTACCACAGCTTCCTTATCCATTCGTCTGCTGATGGGCATCTAGGTTGCTTCCATGTCCTGGCTATTATAAACAGTGCTGCGATGAACATTGGGGTGCACATTTCTCTTTCAGATCTAGTTTCCTCAGTGTGTATGCCCAGCAGTGGGATTGCTGGGTCATATGGCAGTTCTGTTTCCAGTTTTTTAAGAAATCTCCACACTGTTTTCCATAGTGGCTGTACTAGTTTGCATTCCCACCAACAGTGTAAGAGGGTTCCCTTTTCTCTACACCCTCTCCAGCATTTATTGCTTGTAGACTTGTGCTTGTAGACTTTTGGATAGCAGCCATCCTGACTGGCGTGTGATGGTACCTCATTGTGGTTTTGATTTGCATTTCTCTGATAATGAGTGATGTTGAGCATCTTTTCTTGTGTTTGTTGGCATCTGTATGTCTTCTTTGGAGAAATGTCTGTTTAGTTCTTTGGCCCATTTTTTGATTGGGTCATTTATTTTTCTGGAATTGAGCTTCAGGAGTTGCTTGTATATTTTTGAGATTAATCCTTTGTCTGTTGCTTCATTTGCTATTATTTTCTCCCAATCTGAGGGCTGTCTTTTCACCTTACTTATAGTTTCCTTTGTTGTGCAAAAGCTTTTAAGTTTCATTAGGTCCCATTTGTTTATTCTTGCTTTTATTTCCAATATTCTGGGAGGTGGGTCATAGAGGATCCTGCTGTGATTTATGTCGGAGAGTGTTTTGCCTATGTTCTCCTCTAGGAGTTTTATAGTTTCTGGTCTTACATTTAGATCTTTAATCCATTTTGAGTTTATTTTTGTGTATGGTGTTAGAAAGTGTTCTAGTTTCATTCTTTTACAAGTGGTTGACCAGTTTTCCCAGCACCACTTGTTAAAGAGGTTGTATTTTTTCCATTGAATATCCTTGCCTCCTTTGTCAAAGATAAGGTGTCCATAGGTTCGTGGATTTATCTCTGGGCTTTCTATTCTGTTCCATTGATCTATATTTCTGTCTTTGTGCCAGTACCATACTGTCTTGATGACTGTGGCTTTGTAGTAGAGTCTGAAGTCAGGCAGGTTGATTCCTCCAGTTCCATTCTTCTTTCTCAAGATTACTTTGGCTATTCAAGGTTTTTTGTATTTCCATACAAATTGTGAAATTATTTGTTCTAGTTCTGTGAAAAATACCGTTGGTAGCTTGATAGGGATTGCATTGAATCTATAGATTGCTTTGGGTAGAATAGCCATTTTGACAATATTGATTCTTCCAATCCATGAACACGGTATGTTTCTCCATCTGTTTGTGTCCTCTTTGATTTCTTCATCAGTGTTTTATAGTTTTCTATGTATAGGTCTTTTGTTTCTTTAAGGTAGATATACTCCTAAGTATTTTTATTCTTTTTGTTGCAATGGTGAATGGTATTGTTTCCTTAATTTCTCTTTCTGTTTTCTCATTGTTAGTATATAGGAATGCAAGGGATTTCTGTGTGTTAATTTTATATCCTGCAACTTTACTATATTCATTGATTAGTTCTAGTAATTTTCTGGTAGAGTCTTTAGGGTTTTCTATATAGAGGATCATGTCATCTGCAAACAGTGAGAGTTTCACTTCTTCTTTTCCTATCTGGATTCCTTTTACTTCTTTTTCTGCTCTGATTGCTGTGGCCAAAACTTCCAAAACTATGTTGAATAGTAGTGGTGAGAGTGGGCACCCTTGTCTTGTTCCTGATTTCAGGGGAAATGCTTTCAATTTTTCACCATTGAGGGTGATGCTTGCTGTGGGTTTGTCATATATAGCTTTTATTATGTTGAGGTATGTTCCTTCTATTCCCTGCTTTCTGGAGAGTTTTAATCATAAATGAGTGTTGAATTTTGTCAAAGGCTTTCTCTGCATCTATTGAGATAATCATATGGTTTTTATCTTTCAATTTGTTAATGTGGTGTATTACATTGATTGATTTGTGGATATTAAAGAATCCTTGCATTCCTGTGTTTCCCCATCTATTTTGCATGCAGTGATGGGACCATTTCTAACACAGCTCTTATTCTTACCTATATGTATGGGTCAGATGTAGAAATAATATTGAAGTAGCACCAATTTGTTTGGCATAAGTTTTGTATTTGTTAGTCATGCATAACACTAACAATGTTGTTTTGATTTTGGTGACTTCTGCAATAAACACGGATTTTTATCTGCAAAGGCACTTAAATATTTGCTAATGACTTGCTGATAGGAGTCATCATAAACTGTGCTAGTTAACAGAACAATGGGATACTGGGGAGTATAGTACCTGGAGATACGTTAGAACTATAAACAGTGGAATAAAACAGCACAGTTAACAACTTGATCTAATAGACATACATAAATAAATCTTTTTGCAATAATCATTGATAAAAGTTACTACATATTATGCATAAAGCAAGTCTAAATTTTTTTAATATTTTAAACCATACAGAATATATTCTTTGCCTACAAGACAATTAGATCAAAATACACTAAAAAATCATGTATTTGGAAACATAAAAATATATTTTTGAATCAGTTACTGACAAGAGAAGAAATCATAAGGGAAAGTAGAAAATATCTTGAGTTGAATAATAATAAGATATTGTACAACACAGTATAACCAGTATTTTATAATAACCTATAAATGGAATATAATCTTTAAAAATTGTGAGTTATATCATACACCTATAATATATAATATTGTACCTCAACTATAGTTTCAATTAAAAATGGAAGTATTGTAGCAACATGTGTGGGAATGCAATTACAATAATCTCTGGAGGAAAATATATAATCTTCAAAAATACAGCAGAATAAATCCTGGAAATTAAAGAACTATGCAAGCATGCATCTCAAAAAGTGAGAAAAAGAGGAATTTTTTTTTCAACTGAAGGGAGGATATAATAAAGATAAAATAAGAAATTAAGGAAATAGAAAACAAACACATTTTAAAAGCTCAGCAGTGCCACAAGTTGGCTCATTGAAAAACATTTGATATTTACCTGTCAGTGCCAGTCAAGAAGAATAAAAATATAACTTTGGGGGAGCCAATATAATGGTGACCACATAAAACTGGCCTTCCCCACAGAACCTCAGAAACGATTCATAACAAGACAAATGATAGTTTTCAAGAGCCTATTATACACAGTAAAGTAAGTTAAAAGAGAAAGATAAGTATCGTATACTAACACATATATACAGAATGTAGTAAAAATGGTACTGAAGAATTTATCTACGGGGCAGCAATGGAGAAACAGATTAGAGAATAGACTTAAGGACATGGGGAGAGGAGACGAGAGGGTGAGATGTATGGAAGGAGTAACATGGAAACTTACATTATCATCTGTTAAACAGCCAACGGGAATGTGCTGTGTGGCTCAGGAAACATGCTGGGACTGTGTATCAACCTAGAGGGGTGGGGTGGGGAGGGAGACGGGAGGGAGGCTCAAAAGGGAGGGGAGCTTTGTGTACTTAGGGCTGATCCATGCTGACGTTTGACAGAAGACAGCAAAATTCTGTAAAGCAATTATCCTTCAATAAAAGACAATTTTAAGAAATCAGCATAACTAGAAGACAGAGAAACTCTACAATGAAATTACTGCAAGTTAAAAATAAAACAGGTCATGTCTCAAGTTCTCAACAGAAAACTTTTTATGGTAAATGAAAACAGTCTTGGAAAAATTACATGGTAGATAGAAGGCAGCCTAAAATTGTTTAAAAAAAAATCATGTCAATGTATGACAAAACCCACTACAGTATTGTAATTAGCCTCCAACTAATAAAAATAAATGAAGAAAAATTAAAAAAACAACAACAACAACAAAAAAAAAACCTGTATAAATAGACTTAAGTCTCTGGTGAGTTAGACAGGAATTCGCCTGCAGTGCAGAAGACCCAGGTTTGATCCCTGGGTCAGGAAGATTCCCCTGGAGAATGAGATGGCTACCCACTCCAGTATTCTGGCCTGGAGAATTCCATAGACAGAGGAGCCTGGCGGGCTGCAGTCCATGGGGTCGCAAAGAGTTGGACAAAATTGAGCAACAAACACTACTAAGACTAAAAATATAAATGATGTCTAAATCTAATGTCTAAGTCTACAGAGAATGAGTTAAAATAGCATGTGATTTGTGATGGCAGTTTCTGAAGGGAATTGTGCAGGAGAAGATTAAAGGAATGAGAGTCACCTTTTGGAGGTTGGGTGACAAAGGGGCAAAAAAGGAAGGAAAGAAGAAAATTTAAGATGCTGAAAGGCAAAAATAATTACTTAACTGGAGATTATACAACCCCTCTTCTAACAGTCAAATAAGATTTAAAAAAAGAAAGAAAGAAATTATACTTGGCTACACTGACAAAAGAGGGCACGATTGAACTTTGAATTTTATAAACCACATGAAATTCACAGATTGAACTAAACTGTAATAAAACGGAAAGCAAGAATTAGAATACTTCAGTGAAGACAATTAGTCCCCAAATCGACTATAAAACAGAAGAGAATTGTAATACATTCTGAAGTTTGTTATATATTTTAAAACAACCATTTGGGGATGTGAGAAAGTGCAGAAATTTCATACTGAAATTCAAAGAATAATTGCAAATAAAATTTTAGGTGAAATAAAGATTCATTCAGAAATTATGACTTCATTACCTGAAACCCAACAAAAAGACAATTAAAATAAAAATTTAATGAAAATCATCCAAGAGAATAAAAAGACAGTAAAGAATTAGTTGAAAATAGCTAAGGGAAAATGGTTGAAAAGAAAGATATGCAAAGAAGAAACAGTTCAGTTCAGTCACTCAGTTGTGTCCGACTCTTTGCAACCCCATGGACTACAGTAAACCAGGCTTCCCTGTCCATCACCAACTCCCAGATTTGCTCAAACTCATGTCCATCGAGTCAGTAATGCCATCCAACCATCTCATCCTCTGTCATCCCCTTCTCCTCCTGCCTTCAATCTTTCCCAGCATCAGGGTCCTTTTCAGTGAGACAGTTAATTCGCATCAGGAGGCCAATGTATTGGAGCTTCAGCTTCAGCATGAGACCTTCCAGTGAATATTCAGGACTGTCTGGTTTGATCTCCTTGCAGTCCAAGGGACTCTCAAGAGTCTTCTCCAACACCACAGTTCGAAAGCATCAGTTCTTCGGTGCTCAGCTTTCTTTATGGTCCAACTCTCATATTCAATATACATGACTACTGGAAAAACCAAAGCTTTGGCTAGACGGACCTTTGTTGGCAAAGTAATGTCTCTGCTTTTTAATATGCTGTCTAGGTTTGTCATAGCTTTTCTTCCAAGGTGCAAGCGTCTTTTAATTTCATGGCTGCAATCACCATCCATAGTGATTTTGGAACCCAAGGATATCAAGTCTGTCACTGGTTCCATTGTTTCCCCATCTATTTGCCAGGAAGTGATGGGCTTGGATGCCACAATCTTAGTTTTTGAATGGTGAGTTTTAAGCCAGCTTTTTCACTCTCACTTTCATCAAGAGGCTCTTTAGTTCCTCTTTGCTTTCTGCTATAAGGGTAGTATCATCTGCGCATCTGAGGTTATTGGTATGAAAGCTTGTACTTCATCCAGCCCAGCATTTCATATGATGTAGTCTGCATATAAGTTAAATAAGCAGGGTGACAGTATACAGCCTTGACGTGCTCCTTTCCCAATTTGGAACCAGTCTGTTGTTCCATGTCTGGTTCTAACTGTTACATATTGACCTGTATACAGATTTCTCAGGAGGCAGGTTAGGTGTTCTGGTATTCCCATCTCTTGAAGAATTTTCCAGAGTTTGTTGTGATCCACACAGTCAAAGGCTTTGGTGTAATCAGTAAATCAGTAGTAGATGTTTTTCTGGAACTCTCTTTCTGGAACTTTCTGTGATCCAAGATATGTTGGCAATTTGATCTCTGATTCCTCTGCCTTTTCTAAATCCAACTGGAACATCTGGAAGTTCTCAGTTCACGTACTGTTGAAGCCTCGGGAGAATTTTGAGCATTACTTTTCTACTGTATGAAATGAGTGCAATTGTGTGGTAGTTTGAGCATTCTTTGGCATTGCCTTTCTTAGGGATTGGAATGAAAACCAATTTCCAGGATCATTTCCAGTCCTGTGGCCACTGCTGAGTTGTCCAAATTTGCTGGCATATTGAGTGCAGCACTTTCACAGCATCATCTTTCAGGATTTAAAATAGCTCAACTGGAATTCCATCACTTCCACTAGCTTTGTTCGTAGTGATGCTTCCTAAGGTCCACTTGACTTCACATTCTAGGATGTCTGGCTCTAGGTGAGTGATCACACCATCATAGTTATCTGGGTCATTAAGATTTTTTTGTATAGTTCTTCTTTGTATTCTTGCCACCCCTTGATATCATCTGCTCCTGTTAGGTCCATACCATTTCTGTCCTTCATTGTGCCTATCTTTGCGTGAAATACTCCCTTGGTATCTCTAATTTTCTTGAAGAGATCTCTAGTCTTTCCCATTCTATTGTTTTCCTCTGTTTCTTTGCATTGATCATGGAGGAAGGCTTTCTTATCTCTCCTTGCTATTCTTTGGAATTCTGCATTCAGATGGGTATATCTTTCCTTTTCTCCTTTGCCTTTAGCTTCTCTTCCTTTCTCAGCTATTTGTAAGGCCTCCTCAGACAACCATTTTTCCTTTTTGCATTTTTTTAAATTGGGGATGGTCTTGATCACTGTCTCCTCTACAGTGTCATGAACTTCCATCCATAGTTCTTTAGGCACTCTGTCTATGAAATCTAATGCCTTAAATGTAGTTCTCACTTCCACTGTATAATCATAAGGGATTTTATTTAGGTCATACCTGAATGGTCTAGTGGTTTTCCCTACTTTCTTCAATTTAAGTCTGAATTTTGCAATAAAGTGTTCATGATCTGACTGCAGTCAGCTCCTGGTCTTGTTTTTGTTGACTGTATAGACCTTCTCCATCTTTGGCTGTAAAGAATGTAATCAATCTGATTTCATTATTGACCATCTGGTGATGTCCATGTGTGGAGTCATCTCTTGTGTTGTTGGAAGAGGGTTTTGCTGTGACCAGTCCATTTTCTTGGCAAAACTCTATTAGCCTTTGCCCTGCTTTATTTTATACTCCAAGGCCAGACTTGCCTGTTGATTCAGGTATTTCTTGACTTCCTACTTTTGCATTCCAGACCCCTGTGATGAATAGGACATCTTTTTTTGGTGTTAGTTCTAGAAGGTCTTGTAGGTCATCATAGAACTGTTCAATTTCAGCTTCTTCAACCACTTTAGTGGTTGGGGCATAGACTTGGATTACTGTGATATTGAAGATTGCCTTTGGAAACGAAGAGAAATCATTCTGTCATTTTTGAGATTGCAACCAAGTACTGCATTTCGTACTCTTTTGTTGCCTGTGAGGGCTACTCCATTTCTTCTAAGGGATTCAGTGGAGTAGAAGGTCATACACTCATCTTCTCCTGCAAGATCTCCAAAATTGCAGCTCTCTGCTGAACAGTCATTGACAGGAGAATGTTGGATCCCACCAAAAAAAGATACCCCACATCCAGTGACAAAGGAGAAGCCCCAGAAAGACAGTAGGAGGGGTGAAATCGTGTTTAGAATCAAACCCCATTCCCTTCAGAGATGTTTAGAGGGCTCAAACAAAGCCTGTGAGCACTAGGACCCAGAGACCGCACAGAGACTGAGCCAGACCTGCCTTTGAGTGTTTTAAGTGTCTCCTGCAGAGGCATAGGTCAGCAGTTGCCTGCTGTGGAAACGGGCTCTAGCTGCAGCAGACCTGGGACACACAGCATGTGGCAGAAGCTCTGTTGGAGGAGGTCACCATTAGCCCCACTGTAGAGCTGCTCAGCAGACAACCACAAACTGTAGAACTATTACACCAATGAAATTTTCAACTTG
Organism: Cervus canadensis; assembly: GCF_019320065.1. Lineage (NCBI taxonomy): Eukaryota > Metazoa > Chordata > Mammalia > Artiodactyla > Cervidae > Cervus > Cervus canadensis. The sequence continues at coordinate 5,070,128 of NC_057388.1, read as the reverse complement.
TTAAGAAAGTTCTAGGACCCACAACAGATTTCCCAACCTGGGAATTTGGCAAAGGGACTGAGAACCCCCAGAGAGTTTGACTCTGGAGACCAGTGGGGTTTGACTACAGAACTTTCACAGGACTGGGGAAACAGACTCTTGGAGGGCACAGACAAAACCCTGTGTGCACCAGGAGCCAGGAGAAAGGAGCAGCGTCCCCACAGGAGACTGAGCCGGACTCGCCTGGGAGCGTCCAGGGGTCTCTGGCAGAGGCGTGGGAGGCCTGCTGGGGGGTCGGGGCACTGAACGCAGAAGTGTGGGCGTGAGTCCTGAAGGAGGTCACATCCTCATTAACCCTGCTGTGGTTTGGCTTCAGGCCAAACAACAGGGAGGGAGCACAGCCCTGCCCATCAACAGAAAATGGGATTCAAGTTTTACTGAGCATGGCCCCGCCCATCAGAACAAGACCCAGATTCCCCCACAGTCAGTCTTTGCCACCAGGAAACTTCTACAGGCCTCTTATCCTTAACCATCCGAGGGCAGACAGAATGAAAGAAGAAACAATATATGTATAATTAGAGTCCCTAAGAAGAGCTAAATAATAGAGTGGGTATCATATGTCAAACCAGTGTTTCTCAACCTTGGCACAATTGATGTTTGCTGGTGGTAGTGGTATTTAGTGGCTAAGTCGTGTCTGACTCATTTTCGACCCCATGGACTGTGTAGCCCACCAGGCTTCTCTGTCCATGGAATTTCCCAGGCAAGAATACTGGAGTGGGTTCCCATTTCCTTCTCCAGGGAATATTCCCTACTCAGGGATCGAACCCACATCTCCTGAATCAGCTGGCAGATTCTTTACCGCTGAGCCACCAGGGAAGCCCCACAACTGACATTTCAGTTCAGTTCAGTCTCTCAGTCGTGTCCGACTGTTTGCAACCCCATGAATCGCAGCACGCCAGGCCTCCCTGTCCATCACCAACTCTCGGAGTTTACTCAAACTCATGTCCATCGAGTCGGTGATGCCATCCAGCCATCCCATCCTCTGTCGTCCCCTTCTCCTCCTGCCCCCAATCCCTCCCAGCATCAGGGTCTTTTCCATTGAGTCAACTCTTTGCATGAGGTGGCCAAAGTATTGGAGTTTCAGCTTCAGCATCAGTCTTTCCAATGAACAACTAGGACTGATCTCCCATAGGATGGACTGGTTGGATCTCCTTGCAGTCCAAGGGACTCTCAAGAGTCTTCTCCAACACCACAGTTCAAAAACATCAATTCTTTGGTGCTCAACTTTCTTCACAGTCCAACTCTCAGATCCATACATGACTACTGGAAAAACCATAGCCTTGACTAGACGGGCCTTTGTTGGCAAAATAATGTCTCTGCTTTTCAATATGCTGTCTAGGTTGATCATAACTTTCCTTCCAAGGAGTAATTTCATGGCTGCAATCACCATCTGCAGTGATTTTGGAGCACCCAAAAAATAAAGTCGGCCACTGTTTCCACTGTTTCCCCATCTATTTCCCATGAAGTGATGAGAGCAGATGCCAGGATCTTAGTTTTCTGAATGTTGAAATTTAAGCCAACTTTTTCACTCTCCTCTTTCACTTTCATCAAGAGGCTTTTTAGTTCCTCTTCACTTTCTGCCATAAGGGTGGTGTCATCTGCATATCTGAGGTTATTGATATTTCTCCCAGCAATCTTGATTCTAGCACGTGCTTCTTCCAGCCCAGTGTTTCTCATGATGTACTCTGCATATAAGTTAAATAAGCAGGGTGACAATATACAGCCTTGACATACTCCTTTTCCTATTTGGAACCAGTCTGTTGTTCCATGTCCAGTTCTAACTGTTGCTTCCTGACCTGCATACAGGTTCTCAAGAGGCAGGTCAGGTGGTCTGGTATGCCCTTCTCTTTCAGAATTTTCCACAGTTTATTGTGATCCACACAGTTGAAGGCTTTGGCATAGTCAATAAAGCAGAACTGGATGTTTTTCTGGAACTCTCTTGCTTTTTCGATGATCCAGTGGATATTGGCAATTTGATCTCTGGTTCCTCTGCCTTTTCCAAAACCAGCTTGAACATCTGGAAGTTCTCGGTTCATGTATTGCTGAAGCCTGGCTTGGAGAATTTTGAGCATTACTTTACTAGCGTGTGAGATGAGTGCAATCGTGCAGTAGTTTGAGCATTCTTTGGGATTGCCTAAACTGACATTTAGGGCTGGGTAATTGTTGTGCGGGACATTGTGTGCACTGAAGAATCATTAGCAGCTTTCCTAGTTTCTCCCCACCAAACACCAGTAAAACTCTCCTTGGTGAATCAATATACCTTCTCAGAAAGCTAGAAAATGGGCAGCAAAGTGGACACAAAATGGATAAAATAGTGACAGTTTCCAAACCACAGCCCAAGGAACGGAAATCATAGAAAGCTTTTAATGATTATGCAGTTGAGGAGATTGGAGTTGTAGGCAGCTAAGTCAAGCAAAATATGCAGAGTAGGATATCAGAGGAGGGAGCTCCATACAAGGGACTCTGGAGACCTGGGTATGAGTCTAAGAATGCACAGGTCTCTGAATATTGATCTGTGTGTCCTTAAGAGGAAATTACCAATGCTGGACAAAGACCTTTTGTGAAGAACTTCATGATCATTCTCTGACGCTCAGACAGGCAGAGGGTGGTTCATGTCCCCACAGAGAAGGAAGACACATAGTACATGGGATATCCGTAGATGCCTCAGAAAGCTATCACCTCTAGTCAGGTCAAATTAGTCCTCTAAAAGTTCTTCTGGACTTCAACGAGCAAAGTTTAAAAGGAACCCTCAAAAGCACCCAACTGATTTCAATTATTGAAATTTGCACTGAAATAGAATCTAATACTAAGTATAAAACTAGTTCTAGCAACCAAGAAACTCAAGGGCAAAACAGATGCACACTGAAAAAATTCATTTTTATGCAGAGAAGAAGAAAAATATTACCATAGTCAAGAGAAAAATAAATCAGTAATACCAGACACAGGAGTGACAGACATGAAGAAACTACAGGAATATGTTACAAATTTGTTCCCTACACTCAGGCTGTGGAGGAGACCACAACCACGACAATGTGGGAAATTGGCCACACAAACAAGACTCAAAAGGATTTATAGAGAAAAATACAGCGTCTAAAATTAAAGATAAACAGCTCTGAAAGCAGATTAGAGACTGCAAAATAAAAGAATAATGAAAGACATAGCAATAGAAACTATACAAAATAAATACAGGGAGAAGATCAGCAGTCAACTGTGGAGCAATATCAAGTTGCATAACATATGTGTAGTTGGAATCCCAGGGGAGAAGGTGGGAAAAATTATTGGGGGAAATCATGGCCAAAATTTTTCCTAACTGATGGAAATTATAAATCTGCAGACCCAAGAAATTCAGCAAATGCCAAGCTGAATATAGATAAACCCATGCACATCAATCACATTGCTGAAAAACAGTTATTGATAAAAGAGAAGATCGTAAAACAGGTAGAGGAAAAAATGTATATACAAAAGAGCACATATAAAAATGGCAGCAGGCTTCTTGTCAGAATCTGTACAAGCCAGAAGAACATGAGCACACAGTAAATTTTTAAAAAGCCAACTAAGAACATTTAAACCAGCGATTACAAATATTTGGCAACCCTGTGGCAAAACTACAAAGTGTATTGAGAAAAATTTAAAAATACCCAAATAGAGCAATTTGCTCTCATCTGGATTGGAAGGCTCAGTGTTAAAATTTTTTTTAGACCTTTCTAAGTTGATTTTTAGTCTTAGTGCAATTCCAATCAACATCCGAGCTGTTTCTTTTAGAAAATTGAAAATTTCTTTATAAAATGAATACAGAAATCTAAGAATCATAAATAACCAAGACTATTCTTAGCAAGGGAGTGGAATCAATATTCATTTGTAATAAAAGCTATCAACAAATTAGATTTATAAGGGGACTTCCTCAACCTGATTTTGGACATCTGTGGTAAACTAAGGCTAAAGTAATGATTAAAGACAGTTTTCTTTCCTTAGAATCAGAAATTAAAAAATGCCTGCTCTTGTAATTTTTGTTTTCCATCTCATGGAGGTAATAGCTATTGCAGTAACATAAGAGAATTAAAAGCCATAGATATTGGAAAGGAAGAAACAAATCCATCTTTACATAGACATTATATAGAAAACCCTCAGGAATCTGCAAAACAACTACTAAAGTAATAGTTGAGTCAATTAAAGGCACAGGTTTATTGTTTAATATACAAAAACCAATTGAATCTGTACATATCAGAAGCAAACAACTGCAAAATGAAAATTTAAGATTATATTTTACAAACCAAACCAAAACTAACATAGAATTGTGTGAAACATATGCACATTTTCTTCCCTGACAACCAGAGTACTATACTGGGTGAAATAAAGAAGACCTAAATAAGTGGAAAGCTTATTATTAAAACCAGGCTCAGGGACAGAAAGACTTATTATTGTTAATATGCTAATGCTTTCCCAGTTGATCTGTAGATAGTTTCAATGCAAACCACATAAAAATCCTAAGAGGCACTTCTGAAGAAATTGGCAAGCTGATTGTAAAATTAATATACAATGGAAACCTCAAATAGCTAAAACTATTTTGAATAAAAAGAACAAGTTGGAGAATTTATTCTACCTGATTTCAAGTCTTACTATAAAGCTACAATAATCAGTACCAATAGGCAAATGATAGACATACAGATTAATGGAACCTAAGAGTCCAGAAATAACAGCCACCGAATACATTGCCATTTGATTTTTTTTTTTTAATGTGCCAAGCATTTTAGTGAAGAAAGGAAAATATTTTAGTATATTACAGAAACAGCTAATGGATATCCCATTAACCTGTTTATATCCATTATAAACAGTTAATGGATATCCCATTAACCTGTTTATATCCATTATAAACAGTTAATGGATATCCCATTAACCTGTACAAAAAATAACCTTAAGTGGATAATAAGCCTTAATGTAAAATTAAGATTATAAAATTTTAGAAATATTTAGATTGTCAAAATGCATTATAAAGAAAATGAACCAGCAAGCCACATAATGGGAAAATATTCACAATCATATAAATAAGAAAGGATTTGTATCTAAAATGTATAAAGATCACTTAAAATCAATCAGGAACAATATGCATACCCCACATGAAAAATTATCAAAAGATCTGAACAGACACCTCACAAAAAAATATAAGAATGGCTAATGGACACATTAAAAGATGCTCAATGTGCTGAGTCATTAGTGAAATACAACTTATATACAGTATATCTCCACAATAGCTAAAATTTTAAAGGCTAAAAATTCCAACTGTTGACAAGGATACTTGAACTCTCACACCCTGCTGGTGGGGATGTGAAATGTTACAAATACTGCAGAAACTTTAGCACTTTGTTCAGAAGTTAGACACACACCTATCAAGTGTCCAGACATGCTACTCCTAGATACTTACACAAGACAAATTTGAATATATGCCCACACAATGACTTGAGCATAAATACGCAAAGCAGCTTTATTCCTTATTGACAAAAAGTGGGAACAAATTGTTCATGTGCATGTGAAAGTATGAACACATTGTAGCATAGCCATACAACAGAATAATATTCAGCGAGTAAGATCTATTATTCTAATACATGTGACAACAGGAATGAAACTGAAAATCATTATACTGCGTGAAAGGAGCCAGAAACAAAATATTATACATTAGCTGATTCTAAAATGCAGAACAGTATAGAGTGACAAAAAGCAGATTACTTGTTGACCTGGACTGGGAACATAGGGATATATGGATCCAAAGCAGCATGAGAAATGCTTTTTCAAAATATAAATACTCTGAATCTTGTCTGTTGTGGTGGTTTCATGAAAAAAAAAAAAAAAATATATATATATATATATATATATATAT